>NC_048595.1:133210283-133345325 GCF_003668045.3 Cricetulus griseus | reverse complement strand
GCTTGCTCTATGTCCTAATTATGGTTCCTAAAGCACGAATTATGGGGAACAGCAGAAATGAGTGAGTAAAACCCTGAGTTAATGCATAAGGTTGGCATGGGCATGACCATGTCAAGGACTTCAAGGTCTTTGACCCACAGGAAATTGGCAAAGCTGATCCTCACATTGGTCAGGCTCAGAAAGGCAAAGCCGTCCTCTCTCCAAGTGGTAGTGTTTAGAGACAGTTGGTCAGGGTGGGCAAAACCAAGCAATAACAGCTTCTTCCTCTCAGATATTTATAGCCTGATGCTGCTCACTTACAGAGACTTCTTACCAAGACTACCCAACCCCTTCCCCTCTGCTGTATATAATTAACATGCTAACTTTCCAGGTCATTAATAGCTATGGCTCCATCAGCGTGAATACTGCATCTGAACCTAGCTTTTCTGTATATGTGTATGTCCTTTCTTCAATTCCTAGTCACCCTGCTCAAGGTTCTCAGACCCAAGCTGCTGCACGTAACAGTAACCCATGGAGACTGCCATGTGGAATTTACCTGTTTTAATGCACTACTTATAGTTATGTCATAATTGGTATGTAGAGCCATTAAAATGTTTTATTAAATATTTCAAGAAAGAGTTGGTAATAGCAAAAAGAAAATGGTCATGCATCTTACATTAATAATGAATGCTGGTGCTAAATAATAACTGCTGTTTGATTCTTCAAAATCTCCATCTCCCAATAAATACTGCTCCAGCTATAATAAAAAGAAAATTATCATAATATTTGTATACACCCCCAAGTCAACAACATTTCATCAATATTTCCTTCATACCAAATATAAAATTAACTTTTATTTCACTTACCAAGATAACATCATGCAATGGATCTCAATAGAAACCAATAATTTCAGAATAAACATACTCATTCTCCACATCTAATGATACCTGCTGTGTTTCTATTGATATTCTTTCACATATATATCCCTTATCCATATAATAACATATCTGAAGTGATTTTCTTTACTTATAATTCCACTATTGAGAGGTAGCTAACATTCACTGTTCTATTAAACATTTGCAGATACAAATTATAAAAAGCATAGGCAAAAAAGATATTAAAAATAAGAATCAAAAAAATAAGAATCAAAATTATCCAACAGTTACTGCATATCCACATGTTCTTCAAGTTTTTAAATGCCCTAATCATGATGAAATGTTCACTTTTCACCTAATAGTATAAATGAAGTTAATAGAACTGTCTTAAAACTGGACAAAGTGGTTTTAGAATGTATCCTTTTACATAAGTGTAGACAGTGGCAATTCTGTTCTTCTTGTGCCACATGTACCTCAGTTTGTGAGAACAGCATGACTTACAAGGCTGCACAGATCTTAAACAGTGACAGTGGGACCATGCCCTCTGCAGGAAACTCTAGGAAAGAGCTCTCTTGATGCCTCCTGCAAGCTATGGCAGCCATAATGATCATCTAGAGATGACCTAGGGTCTGGTCAGCTGACATTGAATGATTAACTTTGGTGTCTTTCCTATATCATACTTTACGAAGTAGGAAATATTGGCCAAAACTAAAACTAAAAGTAACTAGATGAAAAGCATCCTTAAAGGCCAACAGATTTCTGCTGCTCAGGTACAGACCACACCAGTCAGAAGAATAGGTGAATGACCTGCCTGCCAGCTGAACTGTCCCACTACCAAGATTTGGTTCCCAAAGACCCATCCCATTCCACCATCTCACTGCCTACCCTGTGACTGCCTGCTACCCCCAATGCCAGCTGATTTCTGCTGCTCAGACGCAGGCCAAACTTGTCAGAAAAGCAGGTGCAGGCCACACCAGTCAGAAGAAGAGAGATCCACTGCTGCACCTGAGGCCAAACTAACTGCCACAAAGTCCAGCCCCCAACTTGGACAGAGACTTCCTCCTGGATCAGAGGTCAAGAAATCTAGGCCACAAAGATCAGAAGCCCAAAAAGGAAACAAAATCCAAGGAACAAATATCCAACAAATACAAATGCAGAAATCAACACCTAGACCTATAATCATCTCAAGCCCAGATGCCTCAATGCCAAACTAAAAACACAATAAAAAAAAGAAAGGGCATATGTCATATCCTATGACAGCAAGACCTGAAAATTCCAATGCAACCAAAGTATAAGAAAACAGCCACAAATCAACTTTATGAAGATGATAGAAGTCCTTAAAGAGGAAATGAAAAAATCCTTTAAATAAATTAGGGAAATGTTGAACAAAATATTGGAAGAAACCAATAAATCCCTTAAAGAATGCCAAGAAAGAAAAACAAACAGGGGAAGGACACTGTTCAAGACACAAATATCAAAATAGAAGCAATAAAGAAAACACAAACTGAGGGAATTCTAGAAATGGACAATCTGGGTAAGCAAACAGGAACTACAGATGAAAGATTCACCAACAGAATACAAGAGATGGAAGAGAGAATCGCTGGCATTGAAGATAAGATATAATAGATTCATTGGTCAAAAATAATGTTAAATCTAAAAAAAATTATTAAAACAAAATACTCAGGAAATCTGGGACAATATGAAAGCCCAAACCTAAGAATAATAGGAAAAGAATAATGAGAAAAATCCAGGCTCAAACCTAGAAATATATTTAACAAGATCATAGAAGAAAATTTTCTTAACCTAAATAAGGACATGACTATAAATGTACATGAAGCTTACAGAAAATCTAATACATTGGGACAGAAAAGAAAGTACCTTCGCCATATACGATTAAAAACACTAAATGTACAGAAAAAGAAAGAATATTAAAAATCTGCAAAGGAAAACGGCTAAGTAACATAAAAGCAGACCTATTAGAGTTGTGCCTAACTTCTCAACTGAGACTCTAAAATCCAGAAGGGCATGGACAGAAACGTTGCAGACTTTAAGAGACCACAGATGCCAGACTAAAATACTCCCAGCAAAACTCTCAATCACTATAGTTGGAGAAAACAAAGTATTTTTTGACTAAATCAAGTATAAACAATATCTTTCTACAAATCCAACCCCACAGAAAATTTAACTACACTCAAAAAAGAACAGGCAATTAGCCATTTCAAAACAGCAAAACCCAAAGAACGGAAACACGCATACACACATAAACACACACACACACACACACACACACACAACAACAACAACAACAACAACAACAACAAAACAAAAACAACAAAATAGCAGGAAATAGCAATCATTGGTAAATAATCTCTCAATATCAATGGACTCAATTCCCCCATAAAAAGACACAAGTTAACAGAATGGATATGAAAACATGATCCATCCTTGTGCTGCATACAAGAAACACACCTCAACATATAATATAGACATCACCTCAGAGTAAAGGGTTGAAAAAGATTTTCCAGGTAAATGGACCTAAAATGCAAGCTGGTATAACTATTTGAATATCTGACAAAATATACTTCAAGCCAAAATTAATAAAAGAAATGAAAAGGATATTTTATATTCATCAAAGGAAAAATACACCAAGACAAATGGAAAATTTTAGCATCTATGCCCCAGTTGCAAGGACACACATGTTTGTAGAAAAAAATTACTAAAGCTTAAATCACACATCAAACCTCACATAATAATAGTGGGAAACCTCAACATACCACTCTCACCAATGGACAGGTCATCAAAACAAAAACTAAAAAGATAAATAATGAATCAAATGAACCTAACTAGAGAACATTTTGCCCAAGCAAATTAGACAAAAACTAACTAAAAGACACAGAGAGAACATCTAAATTAACAAAATCAGTCACAAAAAGGAGGACATAACAACAGACACTGAGGAAATCTAGAGAAATGATAAGTCATACTTCAAAAATCTGTACTCCACAAAAATCTGAAAAATCTAAAAGAAATGGACAATTTTCTTGATAGATACCACTCATCAAAATTAAATCAAGATCAGATAAACAATTTAAATAGCTTTATAATCCCTTGGGAAATAGAAGCAGTCATTAAATAATCACAACCAAAAAAAAAAAAAAAAAAACCCTCAGGGCCAGATGGCTTTAGCACACACATCAGTAAATCTTGTAATCCATAATATTAAGAGGCTAAAGAGAACCATACAGCATGTCTATTTTGTAGAAAATAATATCACAAAATTCAACTGATATTCAGCCCATTTAACTTGCTTTAAAGAAACACTATAATCAACTTTACTTTGCCTTGGTCTTCCTATATAATCAGCTTTTACAACTTAATCTAAAGGCATAACTTTAATCTTAACTGTATGCTTTTCTTCTGCCAGGACCCAGAAATGAGAGAGAGAGAGAGAGAGAGAGAGAGAGAGAGAGAGAGAGAGAGAGATGTTTTATTGTTATTGCTGTTGTTGGAATCAGTTGCTGAAAACAGCCAATAGGTTAAAAGCAGCCCTAAGGAAAACAAGTACCACCATAAATTTTGAAAGACAGCTAAACAATAAAGATCAGTTTTAAGTAGATAAAAAATTGAGCACATCCCTAGAAAACAGGTCACTTTTGTTTGGAACTTACACTCAACGTGTCCTGAGAACAAGCATTTAGTTTTCTAATTCTACAATAAAAGATTGGGATATTGTAGAAATAACACTAAATAAGATCCTTCTGAAATTTTCATGACTGAATATGAAACCATCCAATGTATCCTCAATGTATCCTTCCACAAGGCACTTCATAACATATGGTGATATATTTTTTATGATCGAATAAAGCTTGCCTGTATATCAGAATGCAATGCTATCCATTGCCATAGAGGCCATGCAGTAGAAGCACACACCTATAATCCCAAGACTCAGGAGACAGTGGCAGATGAATCTCTGTGAGTTCAAGTCTACCCAGGCCTACCTGAGAGTGAATCAGTCTAAAAGAGAAACAGAGCTCATGCCTTTAATCCAAGCCCTAAAGGTATATAATATAGGAGCAGGGTATCATCCTGGATTTATTTTGGCAATTATTCTCCAGCCAAATTGAAGTCAGGATCTTCCCAGCCTTGGTAGATATAAGAGTTCTCTGGTGGATTGGCTGCCTTGCTTTCCTGATCTTCAGATTGAACTCAAATATATGACTCTGGGTTTTTATTGTTTATGTTACAATAACATACTTGGAACAGTTTCCCACACAGACAGGACAGGATGCATCATGTACCACCAGAAAAGACAAAACAGAAATGGCAGCACAGATGAGGGAAATGCAATGAATTTGCCAGTGTCCATTTGTGAGTCAACAATCTATTCACCTCTCCTCTTACCCTGAGGATTAACTAAAATTTCTACATTTCTGAGTATCTTTTATATGTGATCTGAAACTCTTCAGTGCTGGACTGTCAAATCAATGCAGGGCTTAGAAATGTCTTAACTTTGTTGGGTGTTTATTGTATGTTTTATGCTATGTGTAATATATGTGCAATGTGATTAATATGACAGAGAAATAATGCATAGTTGAAACTCCCAGACCTTATACATATTTTGATTTATTGAAATACACCATCCTGCCAGGCATTGGTGGTGCATGCCTTTAATCCCAGCACTTGGGTGGCAGAGGCAGGTGGATCTCTATGAGTTTGAGGCCAGCCTGGTCTCCAGAGCGAGTGCTAGGATAGGCTCCAAAGCTACACAGAGAAACTCTGTCTTGAAAAAAAAAAACAAGAAATACATCTTCTCAAAGAGGTGAGCACATGAGAAATTCTCCAAGTGATGGGCAGGTATGCTGCTGGATCTTGGAATGAAGTTGAATAAATGAGAATACATCTAATGAGAGATTGGAGGAATCTGTAGATATAGATTTTCCTGAGATAAGGGCTTCATAAAAGTAGATGTCATTTGTAAATGGGACACTTTTACTAATTTCAAGCTTTTAAAAAGTTTTGGTGGTCATGTATATTACCTATAAAAGTGAACAAGAAGAAACTGTTTTAGTCCGGTTAGTGGAGGAGAGGATGGCCTAGAAGCCCTTCCCCTAGAATGAGATTGATGACTACTCTCTATGCTATCCTAGATTCCTCATCCAGTGGCTGATGGAAGCAGAGACAGACATCCACAGAAATACACTGAGCTGAAATCTGGAACCTAGTTGAAGAGAGGGACGAATGAAGAACGAAGGGGTCTGTACCAGGTTGGAGAAACCCACAGAAACAGTTGGCCTGAAAAAAGGGAAAGCATATCGACCCCAGACACTCTTTGGGAGGCCAGTACGGGATTGATCCAGCCCCCTGATCATGGATGCCAATGGGGTGGCCCCTGCACTCCTGGGAGCCTCTGGAGGTGGACTGGCGTTTTGCCCTGGTGTGTGAGGGGGACTTTGAGAGCACATCCCACTTGAAGGGATGCACTCTGTCTCTGGACACATGGGGAGGGGCCTAGGGCCAGCACAGGAAGATTTGGTGGACTTGGTGGAGCCCCTGTTGGGGGCCCTACCCTGCCTGGGGAGTGGTGGGTGGATGGGGTGGAGGGTAGGTTGGAGGTGGGGGAGAAGGAATGGGTGTGAGGGGAGGGAGAGGGAGAGGGGAATTACATTTGAAACAAGCCTGTTCCCTAACTTCAATTAATAGTAATAATAATAATAATAATAATAATAATAATAATAATAAAAGAAACTGTTTTAAAAGGATCTCTACATGCTTTGTGTGCATCGTGAGATGAGATGGATTTCATTGCAAATGCAACACAATCTTGAATATGCTGAAGGAGTCACAAGGGGGAATTTTCTAGATCAGGTTGTCCTATGGTCATGTCTGTGGGAGACTGCCTTGAAGACATTAGTTGATGTTGGAAGATCCATCCCACTATGTGGCTCACCATCCCATGCAGCAGAAATGTTCTCTCTTGCTCTCTCTCTCTCTCTCTCTCTCTCTCTCTCTCTCTCTCTCTCTCTCTGCAAATGATTGTGATGTGATTCAAATGTCTTCTACTTTTACTTCCCTGCAGTAATAGATTTTTAGTTGGAATAGAGAGATAAAATAAACCCTTTCTCTGGTAAGTTGTTTTTGCCAGGGTATGGTATCACAGCAACAGAATTTAAACTGGGACAACAGGCAAAGGGGGCATTTTATTAACTAAGGTGCATTAGAATTGACAAGCGGCTGTTGATAGTTTGAAGTGGAGATGTAAATGAATTGTCATTACATGAAGAGCTTGAGCAAAAGCAACTTATGGAAGAGACTTATTTGACTTGTACCTCTATATTACAGCTCATTGTCAATGAAAAGCATGTAAAATCTTCAGGGCAAAAGCCCAGAACTGCAGGAACTGAAGTAAAGCCAAGGAGAAATGCTGCTTACTGAGTTCCTAACCATAAAGTATTCAGCCTGCTTTTTTCCACCAGAAAGGACTACCTAGCAAGGAGTGGCACTGCCTACAGAGAGCTGGGCTCTCTCCCATCAATTATCAATAAAGAAAATATAACACAGTCTTGCCTAAAGAAAATATTATGGAGACTTTTTCACTTTCCATTCCTTCTTCTCAGACAACACTAGCTTTTGTCAAGTAGATATAAAACATATCCAAAACATCTTGTGAAATATAAAATTAGCTATTTGAGATCATTTATTATAATAAATGGAGAACTTGGGCCACAGCATCTGACAGTTACTATTGTTATTTTCTTGTCTATTGATTGAAGAACTAACTAGTTTGCTTACTGAATGCTATCTTCCTAAACATACCAGCATTTGCTTTCTCATCCTGAAATGTTTGTTAGAATACCATAAATGTCTCTGGGACAATAGAGATTCATTTCAATTAAATTGACACAGAACCTATGCATGTTTTATTTTACTAGTCGGCATATACTTGAAGTTGAAGCAGACATAGACACTAGTGAACAAAATCTGAGTGGTACTACTTTTGTGTTTACCCTCAAGCATAAAGCCTACTAACTCCTCTACTGTGAGCACCTGCTCAGAGTGGACATGTTTATTAGTGCCATGGAAATGGGGGCTACATGTTAGGTGTTTCCAATGCAGAACAGAGTTTTCATGCCATTGTGATTATACCTCCTTTCAGGCCCAGGAAACTCAACTACCATCCTCTCCCAGTTTAACTCTATTCCTTCTGTTGCCACATAGAATTTCCCAACCCACTAAGTACAAATTCATTAAACCATGCCCATTTGCTTTCTGGAACATTCCATTTATCTTCCTAAGAGTCTAATTATACTGTAGATTGCCTATGCCAGTATATCAATAAAAACTTGTCACTGAGGACATTTCAAGAGCATAGGCAGTTCTACTCCAACAGTAAACAGTTCTCAGAAATCATGTCCCTAATTTAACTGATTAGATGTAGAAGTTGCCATTTGTCAGCCACGTGTAGGATTTAGAATTTAAGTTTAAGGATAATCTTTCTAGGGCTCGATTCTAACTTGTGAGTCAATAAGACCTTAACATGCCCAGAGAAACTAAGTTGATTCAGTGTATGCTTCAGAAAAAGAAAAAAAAAAGGTTATTTCTACTAGTGTTATCTGAATACTTTTGAAAATACACCATCTACAACTCCTCCCTGACTCCTCCCACATATTTTATACTTTCAAATCATGAACTTGTGTCCTGTTTCACAGCAACAATATCATTGTGTGCAGATAGAACCAAGGCATCTCGTCTCTTCAGAGCAGAAAATATTCTCTCATCTGCACAGACATCAGAATGAGATGATTCCTTAAATATCAGGAAGTCTAACCCTAACTCCTGTACCAAGACTCCTCACAGTGTTCTGTGGCTGATACTCCTCATGCTCACATGTCCCTTTAGAATTCATCCTCCTTATCTGTAGTTCAGCCATGCCTATAGAATCTAGCAACTCCAGGAAAACATAACAACTGCCACAGAATGGGATGTGAGGCATTGTGTGTGAACCCTATGAGTACTGGCTCTATAGGTACCTCAGTTGCAGTAGGAAGTTAGAAGCATCCAAGAAGATCATGTTTCAAACATCAATGACAGTTTGATGCTTCATTTAAAAATTCTTTTCAGAAAAACCATATTTAAATCCCTCAAACTCTGAGCCCCTTCTGAGGCTGAGCTGTCTCAGAAGTTGCTGATGGGGCTGCCTAACCTCACCCACTGAGGCTGTGAGGTCTGAAACATACAGAGTAGATGTGGGCAATGAAGCTTTTTCCATGGAGTTCCTCAGCTCCATCCTCCCTTAGTGGGTTTTTTCACTGTGCCCTCTGTCCTACTCCTGCCCTTTCCAGAATGAGTGTCATCACCTATTTCCCACTCCTTAAGCGGTTACACATTTTCAGTTTAATGATACCTGTGTTGCTATGGTTGTCATAGTCATATACTGTAACCTGAGTAGTTAAAACAATCTTAAGCATTTCCTGACAATTCTTCAAGCTGGAATCCCAGACAGAAGATGCTGGGTGGGCTGTCCTCTTCTTAGGCATCTCTCCCTGCCTGGTAGGTAACACCTTTCCCTATCTCTTCACATGTGCTCCTCCCTCTGCCTATCTTCTTGTATATCTTCTTTTTGCAATTTATCCAGTCATGTTGCACAGAGTCCCACCCCAGTTTTGGTTTGGGGGAAGTTTATAAATCAAACTTCCCTCTTAGTGCTGTTTTTACTGGGTCTACTAAGAGTCCACCTGTTTCATTTACATATCCATTACTCAATAAATTTGTACATGCCTTCAATTTCCCGTTATGTACACAGTAGCCTTTTGGTAAATCTCTATTAATTTTCTGAAGGCTTGTTTGTTTTGTTATGCTTGGTTTGGTTTGGGTTTAAAAATAAGGTCTCTCTATATAATACCAGGTGATAGATTGGAAATGGCTACACAGATCAGACTAACCTTTAACTTACATCTGCTTACCTTTGTCTCTGAAGATTGTGTTGTTGCAGTGATTTTTCTCAACTTCAAGTTTGGTTTTATAATGCTCAAAGAGGTACATGACCACATTCCAGTACCTTTGAATGTCTGTGTCTTGTTTGTGGCATCATAATGTCTATGCTAGAGTGTTAAAGGGAGAATGTCTTGCAAAATATAAGGACATATGCTTATAATCTTATCAGTAGGAGAGTTATAATAGTGGATTACTATTTCAAGACCAGGCTGGAAAAAATAGTTAAACATTGCTTCAAAAACAAGTGAAATGTTGAATATATTGGTCAGTGGAAAAATCACTTGCCATGCAAGCATAAAACCAGAATTTGGACCTGATAAACCCAAAATAACAGCTGGGAAAGTATGGTGATAGGCCTGTAATGGCAGCTCATAAGAGACAAAAACACATAATTCAGACATTCATGTCAATGATTTATATGACACTCTCACACTGCCAAGAATTTTCCTAACATTGTTTTGTTTTAAAATGGAAAAGAATCCTTAAAAGATAGTTAGCTAGAGTATCCTAGATATGAGTTCTATATTCAGCAAGAGATCCTCCTTGCTTCCTTCCTTCCTTAATATCTCACCTCCTTTCTGGAGTCTGGGATAGAATACATTGCCCCATAGGTGCTAAATACATACTGACCATTGAGTTACACCACCAGGGCAACTCCAAGACCTAATCCTTCTTTTTTTGAGACATATTGACTAGTTTATTATATGCCCGGCAGAGTAGGGAGACTAAGAGAGAAGAGGAACAGGGGTAATGGCTGACTGCCATGGCCAGTCGCCATAGAGAGGCAGAGAGAGCACATAGGTGAGAGAAGAGAGAGAGAAGCAGAGAGAGAGAGAGAGAGAGAGAGAGAGAGAGAGAGAGAGTAAAAAAGAGTGAGCAACAGGGAAGTTGGGACTTTTAAAGGGAAGACTGCACAAGAGCACTGAGGTTCCACGCATGTCCAGAGTCCTCAGCAGGCTGTAATGCATGGCGGGTGATGTGCTAATGACAAAGCACGTTTTCCTGTGTGTGCCCTGACTGTTGTCAGGGGGTGGGGGTCTGTCTCTTAAAGAGATATTGCCGATCAGTATTAAAGACTGAACCTTTCATTCCCACCTCTACATATTAAAAAAAAGTTGGGTGTTAGACATGGCAGGTTATGGAATAAGGGCATCGAATTCTCAAGACTGCTTCCTGCTGATGTGGGAGGTTTTGACCATCTTTGTGGGACCTGAGAAGGCTGGGGTGCTGCCACGTCCTAGGGTAGCTGGTTGTTTCATTGCAGTCCAGCTGTACAGAACTCCCTGGTGTCTCTTTGACCTGTTTGTTTGGATCCAATTCAGCTCCCTGGAAATTACAAGAATCCTTAGAGTTTGTGGAAACATAAGTATTAGATGCATTAGCAACATATTCTTGTTAGATGCAACATGGCTGAAAGCATTACCACTCTAAAATTGACAGGTATTTTTTAGAACAATGAAAAGCATCCTAATCTTGACCTTGTAGTTATGATCCTATACTGGTATTGTAGAACTGACTATGAACAGTAGCATGAGAAATAGAAAAATCAGGAATATATTTTATTTTTTAATGTCTCAACTCACTTTATCATCACTTAAGCCTTTTTATCTTCAGACCTTCATAACTTTAATTAATTCACCTCACATAACCATCTTAGACCTTCCATTTTCAGACTTTTATACCTCTTAAACTTTCCTATCTTCACATAGATAAACCCCAAAATACCTATTCCTGAAATCTGTTTTGTTTTAAACTGGCAAGACTACCAGTCATCAAAAGCATCAGAGTTCTTGAGAAGGATAAGATTTTACCTGAATCAATGATTAAAGAATAACAGAGACTTGTCAGCAGGCTTCATGAACAGCCATCCACAAGGTCCTCAATCCATTGTAGCAAGCTGCAAGACACCTGCCTTCTTGTTGATAGCAAGTGACCTGTGGATTACAGACTATAGGAAGACTCGCCTACCATTGGCCCAAGCAACGCAGGGAAAGTCCATTCCACTGTCTTCTTGTCCATGGTCTGGAATACTTTGTAGCAGCTGAGGTAAAGGGCAGGGTTGCTTGATGACCAGTGATGTCACTGACTTGAGTTGAAGTTTCTTCAGTGCCCAGTCTTCTTGGAGGAAATGGGGTGGTGCCAGCAGCTGGCCTAGCTCCCTGTTATAAAAAGCTTTTTAACAAAACATTTAAAATACCATGTCCTCTAGATCTCTGAGCATTTGAGAACTGTCAGTCTGTTTAGTATCTCAGCAGTCAAAAGTTTGCCTTTAGTTAGAGAAAAATCCTTTTTTTTTTTTTGTAATAAAGAAACTGTACCTTTCTAAATGGCTTACAGGATGAACTGAGTGGTATAAATATTTTGTTAATTTGAAATAGACCTTTGTGATTTTAAACTTTCATCATCATTTAAAGATACATAAGTTAAATTTAAGTTGTATAGACTTAGCTTATATTTTAAGTAGTAAAATTAGACCTTTATGACTTTAAATGTTTACCATCATTTAAAGATACATAGCAATTTAGTAATATGAGACTTAGCACAGTTCAATTTAAGTTGTATATAGTTAAATAGGTATAAAGTTAAATTACAGGTACAGAGACAAGCAGAACTGGATAAGAGTAAAAGAGGAACCAGAATGCAATCTCTGATCCGTACATTGCAGCAAACAGACAGGATATTTAAAGGGACAGAGTAGACTTAAACAGAAGGCCCTGGAAGACACAGTAATTAGTAAACAAGCCATGAGCAACAGAGCCAGTGAAAGAAGAAATCACAGACAAAATAAAATAAAATACAATAAAAAGCAAAAAGAATCTGAGAGAAATCAAAAATCCGGCAGACATGTTTGCTGGCACAGGCTGCTGGAATGGGCGTGCCTACAGATAGGTCATATGAGCAAGATGGTGGCCCCTAGATTAGCCCACATGGCCAAGATGGTGGCGACCATAAGCCGCTTTTTTTGTCTGTTTACCCGCTTGTTGGCTGCAACCAGAAAGGTTCCTTATGCATTTCCAATGGGTGAGTCAAGTGGAAAAACCAGCAAAAGCTCCTCTCCAGATGCCCATCAGCCCATGGGAGTTGACAGGGGCCTAGCCCCAAAGGGGACACAGCTGTCCCCAAAACCAAAAAAGGCCCCAACCGTCTGAAACAAAGCACACGGCTCCTGGAGTAGGGTGTTAGACTTGACCTATGGGAGATGCACACAACAAGTGAAAGAAGAAATCAGAGACAAAAAAGTTATTGAACTGAGTGGGCAGTCCTAAGCTAGGTCACGTGGTCAGAATGGCAGCCCCCAGGTAAGATCACATGTCCAAGATGGCGGCCCACATAAGCACATTCTCAACTGCCGGAAGAAGTTTTTCTCCATGAGTGAGGCAGTAAGATGTGTGAAACTAATTTCTTCTTTTTTTATCTTTTTAGACCACATTTGGCCACCTGGATTCCAATTATAGATTTATCTCAGAAAGATGCAGAAAATGTAGAAAAGGCCATAAAACCTCAGGCTTCTCAATCTACGAGGAACAAATAGAAATAACTACTTCAAAGAGGAAAGACAAATGCTGCCCCACATTCCTGCCCAATATATCAGAGAAATGGACTTCACTAATCTCCAAGGTAGATTTTCAGCCCCACCAAGTGGACAGCAATAATGAACTGTCACATATCCACAGTTAAATTCAGACTGTCTTGTCAGTGGTTTATATGACACTCTTATACTGAGAAGTATTTTCCTGACATTGTTTTGTTTTATAATGGAAAATTATCCTTAAAATAACATTCTCTATTACCAAGACAGAACCTACTCTCTGTGCCTTGCTTGTACATACCAATGTCTGTGTATGTTTATGTATAAATAATGGTGTATACACAGAAATATATTTTTACATGCCTTTCTCTGCTGTTACATAAAATAAAACTTTAAACCTCATAACACCCATATAAGACAGCAACTTCCTTTTCCTTATAACTCAGTGTCATCTCGCAGCCTCATTATTTTCAATCTCTTATAGGAAGCAAACTTCTCTTTTACTAAAATAAAATTTGTCTCAAACCATTCTGTCCACTTAGGCCTTGGATTTCCCTCCATTGACCAGGCGATGGAAGAAGATAACAAAGACTAGGAATAGGAAAGCCTGGAGCCACACTCTTGAAGGGGATTTTGAGTTCCTGCTCTCTAATTTTCTCTTGTTTGTGACACAACCAAGCTTTGCTTTATCACTGTGTCTGTTGGATGAACATTTTCACACAGAACCCAAAGCCACAAGACTACCAAATGATTGAAGCCTTTAAAGCAGGGAACTGTAATAAAATCTCTGTCTTTGCCACTTGATTTATCTGAGGGTTTTGCTTCTGTACTGGGGAGTAAATCAACACAAAGGATATACTTCAAGTCTAATGTACCTCAAAGCTCATGGATTGAGGTTTGTGCTTGAGGAAGTTGAATGATTTTAGGAGGTGATCTAAATTTTAGAGATTAGGTCCTCAGTAGAAATGTGTGCCTTTTTGATATGCCATTGAAGATTCTGCAGGTTTCTCAAAATTCTTCATCATTCTCCTACCATGGGATGAGCATCATTAGTCCATCACACGTTATTAGTATCTGAGCCAAGTGTCTGTGAACAGAATCCTCTGAAACCACCAGACAAAAGTGTTAGTCTTTTTCAAACGTTTTCCCCAAGTATTTGCAGCAAAAAGAGAAATCTAGCCCAATAAGCTGTCATACTCTGACATCTGTATCATATCCTTATCCATCTTAAGCTATACACATACGTAGAAATATACTTCCACACCTTGTCCCCAGATCCATGTTTCTACACATTATCCAGTGTTCATAAAAGCTACTGTGTTTCAGAAAATCTTCTAAGGAACATGTTTTAAATTTCATAAACTCTAGAGGATATTGGAAATACTCTTGACTCTAATTCAAGTACCCCAGTTACTTCTGTCACATATAAAGGAACAAAAATCACAAATGAACCTAAGGTTCCTCAGAAGCAACTGATAGAGCTGTGTGTGGGATTATCCATCACACACAGAGTATCATCTCCCCCAGGCCTTTTTGCAGTGACATTCAGTGTTTGTGGGAAAGGGTTGAACAGGAACCAGTGGTTTCGACTTTCCTCTTCTGACATTCCTACTTCAACTTTACATGAAAATAGCTTCCCTAGAAGAATGCCATCTACTTGGGGAACTCATTTTCTGTTAAATTTCACCTAAATCATCAGTTTAAAGTGGACCTCAGTGATGCAGGCAACTATCACACTGAGCATGATAGAGATAATATTGGAGCTCAATAGAAATATGTTACATTGGAGAATAAAAGACAGAGTCATTGCCAAGATGGAACCCACCTGTTGCTAGAGGAAATAGCAGTAATAAGTTAATAGGCAAAAAATAAACCTTTAAAGATAATATACATTTGGGAGGGATTCTATACTTGGATGATGAAATAAGAATCTGTGGAGTAAGGAATGGAGATAGTAGAGTATAAATAAGGTGGTAAACTGAACGTTGTGGACACTAAAGAAACAGGTTTGTTGAAGGACAGCAGTGCATAGGCAAAGGCAAGGAGCACAGCTCATTGCTCCATTAAAGGACCTAAACTTTATTTTTTTATTATTTTTACTATAAACAAGCTTCGTTTACATGTCAATCCCAGTTCCCTCTCCCTCCCATCCACCCATGCTCACCACACCCACATCCCAACCCCTTTCTGCTCTCTAGGGAGGCCAGTGTCTTCCATGGGGGATCTTCTAAGTCTGTTATATCATTTGGAGCAGGGCCTAAACCCTCTGCTGTCTGTCTAGGCTGAGAGAGTATCCCTCCATGTGAAGTAGGCTCCAAAAGTCCATTTTTATAATAAGAATAAATACTGATCCACTACCAGAGGCCTCATAGATTGTCCAGACCTCCAAACTGACATTCTCAATCAGGGGGTCTGGAACACTTCTATGCTGGTTTCCCAGCTATCAGTCTGGGGTCCATGAGCAACCCCTTATTCAGGTCAGCTGTTTCTATGGGTTTCTCCAGTCTGGTTCTGACCCCATTACTCATTACTCCTCCTTCTCTGCAACTGGATTCCAGAGTTCAGCTCAGTGTTTAGCTGTGGGTGTCTGCATCTGCTTCCATCAGCTACTGGATGAAGGCTCTGGGATGGCATATAAGGTAGTCATCAATCTCATTATGAGAGAAGGGCATTTAAGGTAGCCTCTAAACCATTGCTTATATTGATAGTTGGGGTCAAACTCATAGATCTCTGGACGTTTCCCTACTGCCCAAATTCTCTATAAACCAATAATGGCTCCCTCTATTGTGATATCTCTTTTCTTGCTCTCCTCAATTCTTCCCCTGACTAAATCTTCCTGCTCTCTCATGTCCTCCTTTCCCCTCCTTTTCTCCCCCTCTCTTTCTTCTAGCTTGCTCACCCATTCCGCCATGCTCACAATTAGCTCAGGAGATCTTGTCCCATTCCCTTCTCTGGGGGACCATGCATGTATTCTCTGGGTCCTCCTTGTTTCAAAGCTTCTCTGGTGATGTGGGTTGTAGGCTGCTTCTTCTTTATTCTATGTCTAAAATTCATATATGAGTGATATACCATTTTTGTCTTTTTGTTACTGCGTTCCCTCACTCAGGATGGTTTCTTCTAGTTCCATCCATTTGCTTTCGAATTACAAGATTCCACTGTTTTTTTTCATCTCAGTAGTACTCCATTGTGTAAATGTACCACATTTTCTCCATCCATTCTTCAGTTGAGGGGCATCTAGCTTGCTTCCAGCTTCATGCTATTACAGATAATACTGTTATGATCATGGTTGAACACACATCCTTGTTGTGAGAAAGTTCATCTTTAGGGTATATACCTAAGATTTGAATTGCTGGATCTTGTAGTAGACTGATTCCCATTTTTTGTGAAAAAAAATATGCCAAAATGGTGTCCAAAGTGGCTGTACCAGTTTGGACTCCCACCAGCAGTCGAGGAGTGTTCCTCTTTCTCCACATACTCTCCACCATAAACTGTCATTAGTGTTTATGATTTTAGCCACTCTGACAGGAGTAATATGGTATCTCAGAGTTGTTTTGATTAACATTTCCATGATGGTTAAGGATGTTAAGCCCACTCTTATGTGTCTTTCAGCCATTTTAGATTCCTCCATTGAGAATTCTCTATTTAGTTCTGTACCTAATTTTAATTGGATTAGTTGGTGTTTTGGTGACTAACTTCTTGAGTTCCTTGTATATTTTTGGAATCAGCTCTCTGGTAGATGTGGGGTGGGTGAATATATTTTCCCATTCTGTGGGCTGCCATTTTGCTTTGTTGACTGTGTTCTTTGCCTTATAAAAGCTTCTCAGTTTCAGGAGGTCCCATTTATTATCTGTTGACCTCAGTGTCTATGCTACTGGAGTGATGTTCAGGAAGTGGTCTCCTGTACCATTTCATTCAAGGGTACCACCTACTTTCTCTTCTAAGAGGTTCAGTGTGGCTGGGTTGATGTTGAGGTCTTTGATACATTTGGACTTAAGTTTTGTGCATGGAAATAAATATGGATCGATCTTCAGTCTTCTACATGCAAGCATCCAGTTATGCCAGCACCATTTGATGAAAATGCTTTCTTTTTTCCATTGTATAATTTTAACTCCTTTTTCAAAAATCAGATGATCATAGGTTTATGGGTTATTATCAGTGTTTTCAATAGATTTCATTGGTCTACCTGTCTATTTGTGTGCCAAAACCAAGCAGTTTTCAGGACTAAAGCTCTATAATGGTGCTTGAAGTCAGGGATGGTGATGCCTCCAGAAATTCCTTTATTGTACAGGGTTGTTTTGACTATCCTGGGTCTTTTGTTTTTCCATAGAAAGTTGAGAATTTTTCTTTCAAGGTCTGTGAAGAATTGTGCTGGGATTATGATGGGGATTGCATTGAATTTGAAGATTGCTTTTGGCAAGATTGCCATTTTTTTTATGTTGCTCCTACCTATCCAAGTGCATGGGATATCTTTACAATATCTGGTATCTTTTTAATTTCTTTCTTTAAAGATTCAAAGTTCTTGTTATACAGGTCTTTCACTTGTTTGGTTAGCTTTACCCCAAGGTATTCTATATTGTTTGTGGCTGTCATAAAGGGTCATGTTTCATTGATTTCTTTCTCAGCCCATTTATAGTCTATATATAGTAGGACTACTATTTTTTGAGTTAATCTTGTATCCTGCCACACTGCTGAAGGTGGAAATCAGCTGCGGGAGCTCCCTGGTAGAGTTTTTCCGGGTGACTTTTGTCAACTATCATATAATCTGCAAATAATGAAAGTTTGACTTCTTCTTTTCAAATCTGTATCCCCTGTATCTCCTTTTGTTGTCTATTTGCCCTAGATAGAACTTCAAATACAAAAAGCAGTATGGAGACAGTAAACAACCTAGTCTTGTTCCTGACATTAGAGGAATCACCTTGAGTTTCTGTCCAGGTAGTTTGAGGTTGGTTTGCTGTATATTGCTTTTATTATGTTTAGTTATGTTCCTGTTATAACTGATCTCTCCAAGACCTTTATCATAAAGGGCTGCTGGATTTTGTCAGTCTTTTTTAGCATCCAATGTGATGATCATGTGATTTTCCTTTCTCTGTTTGTTTTATGGTGGATTACATTGATAGGTTTTCTTATGTTGAACCATCCCTTGCATTTCCCTGATGACTAAGGATGTTGAGCAATTCCTTAGTTGTCTTTTGGCCATTTCAGATTCCTCTGTAAATAATTCTCAATTTAGATCTGTACCCCATTGTTGATTGTGTTATTGGGTGATCTGGTGATGAGTTTCTTGAGTTCTTTCTATATTTTGGAGATCAATCCTCTCTCAGATGTAGAGTTGGTGAAGATCTTTATTCATTCTGTAGGCTGTTGTTTTTCCCCGTTGACTGTGTCTTTACCTGACAGAATCTTAAAGTTTCAGGAGGTCCCATTTATTAATTGTCAATCTGTATGTGCTATGTAGCACTGTATGTGCTACTGATGTCATGTTCAGGAAATGTTCTTCTCTACCAATTTGTTCAAGGATACTTCCCACTTTCTCTTCTAAGAGGTTAAATGTGGCTGGATTTATGTTGAGGTCTTTGATCCATTTGGACTTAAGTTTTGTGCATGGTGATAGATATTGATCTATCTGTAATCTTCTACATGTCAGCATCCAGTTATGCCAGAACCATTTTTGAAGATGTCTTCTTTTTCCATTGTATAATTTTACCTTCCTTTCCAAAAATCAGTTGTTCATATGTGTGCAGATTTATATCAGGGTTTTTGATTCAATTCTACTGGTACACCTCTCTGTTTTTGTGCAAATACTAAGCTGTCTTCCTTACTATAGTTATATAGTAGAACTTGATCTCAGGGAGGTAATGTCTCTGGAACTTCACTTATTGTAAAGTATTGTTTTGGCTATCCTGGGTTTTTTGTTTTCCCATATAAAGTTGAGTATTGTGAAGAATAGTGCTGGGATTTGATAGGGATTGCATTGAACCTGTAGAAGGTTTTTGGTAAGTTTACCATTTTTACACTGTTAATCTTACTTATCCAAGAGCATGAAAGACCTTTCAATTTTCTGATTATCTTCCTTAATTTCTTTCTTTAAAGACTTCATGTTCTTGTTTGCTTAGTTACCCCCAAGAAATTATATGTTGTTTATGGCTATTGTGAAAGGTGATGTTTCTCTGATTTTTTTCTCAGCCTGTTTATTATCTACATATAGGGGGGTTACTCAATTGTTTTAGTTAATCTTGTATTCTGCCACTCTACTGAAGATGTTTATGAGCTGCAGCGGGGTTCCCTGGTACATTTTTTGGTCATTTGTATAAACTTCATATCATATGCAAAGAGTGAGTGTTTGACTCCATCCTTTCCAATTTACATCCCCTATATCTCCATTTGTTGTTTTATTGCTCTAGCTAGAACTTCAAGGACAATATTGAATAGATATTGAGAGAGTAGACAGCCTTGTCTTGTTCCTTATTATAGAGGAATTACATTGCTTCATTCCATTTAGCTTGATGTTGGTTTTGGCTTGCTGTATATGGCCTTTGTTATATTCAGATGTATTCCTTTTATTCCTGATCTCTCCAAGACCTTTATCATGAAGGGGTATTGCATTTTGTGGAAGGCATTTTCAGCATCTAATAAGATAATCCCCTGGAACTTTCTTTTTGATTTTGTTTATATATTGGATTCCATTGACACATTTTCATATGTTGAACTGTCTCTGCATCTCTGGGATGAAGCCTACTTGATCATGGTGGATGATATTTCTGATTTGTACTTGGACTCAATTTGCCAGTATTTTATTGAGTATTTTTTCGTCATTGTTCATGAGGAAAATTGGTTTGTAATTCTCTTTCTTAGTTGTGTCTTTTTGTGGTTCAGGTAACAAGGTAATTGTAGTCTTATAAAGAGATTTGGCAATGACCAATCTGTTTCCATTGTGTGGAAGGAATACTTTGAGAACTATTGGTATAAGCTCTTCTTTGAATATATGGTAGAATTCTGTATTGCATCTGAACTCTGGCTTGCATTTATTTATTTATTTATTTATTTATTTTTGGAGATTTTTGATGATGGCTTCTATTTCATTAGGGGTTATAGGTCTATTTAACTTGCCTTTCTGTTCTTGATTTAATTTTAGTAAGTGATATCTACCCAAAAAATTGTCTGCTTCCTGTAAATTTTCCAATTTTTTGGATTATACATTTTTCAAAGTCTGACCTGATTATTCTCTGGATTTCCTCAGTGTCCATTGTTATATCCCCTTTTTCATTTCTGATTTTGTTAACTTGCATATTTTCTCTCTGCTTTTTTGGTTAGTTTGGATAAAGTTTTGTCTATCTGGTTGATTTTCTTGAAGACCCAACTCTTTGTTTCATTGATTCTAGGTATTATTTTCTTTGTTTCTACTTTGTTGATTTCAGTTCCCAATTTGGTTATTTGCAGATGTCTACTCCTTGTGGGTGACTTTGCTTCTTTTTGTTCTATAGCTTTCAGGTGTGCTATTAAGTCACTAATGTGACTAATCTCTAGTTATGAACTTTTCTCTTGACATTGCTTTCAAACAGTCCAATTAGTTTAGATATATTATGTATTCATTTTCATTTAATTCTATGAAGTCTTTAATTTCTTTATTTCTTCCTTGATTCAGAGATGATGCAATTGAGCATTGTTCAATTTCCATGATAACATAGGTGTTCTGCACTTTGTGCTGTTGCTGAATTCTAATATTAAACCATGATGATCCAATAAGATACAGGGGGATATTCTATTTTTTTGTATCTGTGGAGGTTTGCTTTGTTGCTGAATATGTGGTCAATTTTAGAGGAGGTTCTTTGCTGTGCTGAGATGAAGGTATACTCTTTTTTGTTAGGATGGAATGTTCTATAGATGTCTGTTAAACCCAATTGAGTCATAAGTTCTGTTAGTTCCTTTATTTTTCTGTTAGTTTTGTGTCTGGTAGTCCTGTCCAGTGGTGAGAGTGGGGTGTTGAAGTCTCCAACTACAAGTGTATGGGGCTTTATGTGAGATTAAATTTTAATAATGTTTCTGTTACAAATGTGGATGTCTTTGTAATTTGAGGCATAAATTTTCAGAATGGAGACTTCATCTTGATGGATCTTTCCTTTGACAAATATGAAATGGCCTTCTTCATCTCTTTTGACTAATTTTATTTTGCTGTCTAGTTTTTAGATATTAGAATAGCTATACAAGCTTTTTTATTAGTTCTATTTGACTTGAAAATCGTTTTCCAACCCTTCACTCTGATGCAATTTTTGTTTATGAATTTGAGGTGTGTTTCTTTTTGCAGCTGAAGGGTGCATTATTCTTCATGTCCATTCTGCTAGCTTGTGTTTTTTTACAGGTGAATTGAGACCATTGATATTAATGACCATTAATTGTTGATTCCTGTTAATATTTGATTTGTTGGTGGTGGTGCTATTGTGTGTCTGTTTCCTTTTGGGGGTTTTGGTAATCAGAGAATGGGAGTGGGAGGTGAATATGAGGGATCAGGAAGGTCTAGGTGGGGGAAGAAATTTGAAGGAGGGCAAGGAAAGAGGGAGCTGTTATGAGCTTAACAAGAAATCTGGCAATGGGGAAATTCCCAGACAACCAGAAGGATCACCTCAACTAAGAATGTAAGCAATAGTGGAGAGGCTACCTTAAATGCCCTTCCCTTATAATGACATTGATGCCATCCTAGAGTTGTAGAGAGGGAGTCGTAATGAGCAAAGTGTTCATGACCATGATGGTGAAACCCACAGAAACACCTGACCTGAGCAAGGGGGTGCTCATTGACTCCAGACTGACAGCTGGGGAACCTGCATGAGACTGAACAGGCCACCTAAATGTGGATGTCTGTAGGGGTGCTTGGAAAATCTGTGGGGCTGCTGGCAGTGGAACCATTATTTATCAATAGTACATAAACTGGCTTTCTGGAGCCCATTTCTTATGGAGGAATACTCTCTGAGCCTAGATACAGGAAACGGGGCCTCGGGTCTGCATCAAATGACACGACAGAATTTATAATCTCCCATAGAAGACCCCACCCTCTCTGAGAAATTGATAAGGTGTGGGATGCAAAGATAGTGGGAAGACATAGAGAACTGGAGGGAGAGGGCACTGGGATTAATATGTAAAATAAGATTGTTTTTAATTTGAATAAAAATGGTAAAGTTAAAAAATTTAAATCATAGAGAATGTTTTGATTGAAAAAAAACACAAAGCATCTAATTGATGATCAGGATATAGCAACTCCTACCTATAATGGCATGTACCCTCCTCAGGAGGTCCTTTTGTTCACACACATAAAGTATGTGCATCTGAAAAGCTCACATTGTGAAGGTATATTGTATCTTTTCTTCTAGGAGTAGCTGAGCATTATAAACAATACACAGCATAGCAAAAGAGCCCTGAGAGCCTGACTTGAGCTATGTTCATTTTCTTTGATTTGCATCCTTGCCACTGGCAGTCATGCCTGTTTTTAAGGACACATTATACAGGGGTAATGTTTTCACATTTTTCCACATTGCCAGAAAGCTAGTAGTCAAATAGATAGTTACATAATCTTGGAAATTATACACCTGAAATAAAATACTGAGCCCAAATCGGTTCTTTTGAAGGGACCAGCTCCCCATTTAGGCATCCATAACAGCTGAACAAGTGCCTGCCTGACCTTGCCTTGGCCACTAAGAGGTCAGATGCCTGCCTCGTGGCAAGGAACCAATCAGAAGCTAGCTGGTGGCACTGTGCTTTACGGCTCAGGGTGTGCTTTATGGACAAGTGCACAACAATGCAGAGCATATGCATAGCAACTTCCCTGGAAGGGCCTATGGGCCATAACACCCAGTTGGCCAATCAACACAGGTCAAGCCCTCCAAGCCTGGAGGCACAACAATCCTGAGCCTGTGTGTACCCCTAGACACTCCTTTTATGCTGCCCTACAAGATCTCTATGCAGCTGGTTCAAGCTGTCTTTTCTAGCCATCCACCATGGTGGGTGGATTAAAGACCCGAGCTAAAATGGGGTTAGCTCGTTAAACAACTTTAATAAAGCCTCATGCAGTTTGCATCAAGCTTTTGAATCTGCTTAGTGATTGGGGTGACCGAGGTCCTGGGCTGAGATCCCAGAGGCTTGAGCTTTCCAGTAGTCTTACACTTTGTCCCTTCATCTCCTAAATTATTTTTCATTCAATACTGAGTTTTCAGTTTCCATGAGTCTGTAAATTCTCTGTAGTTTCTGTTGTGGATAGGCAGCAAGTGCTCATGGTGGTCTTTTATGATGCAGGGTATTATTTCAGTTTTTCTGTATCAAGGGTTGTTTTGAGTCTAAGTACATGGTCAGTTTTGATGAATGTTCAATGAGCTTCTAAGAAGTAGGCATAATCTTTCATGCTTGGGTGAAAGGTTCTGTAAATATCTGTTAGGATTATTTGGTTGAAAACATCAAATAGTGTCATGGCTCAGTCCCAAACCACAGAAGCCACGAGATCCGGCCTGAGTCGGGAAACATGGACTTGGAAATTCCTAGTAACCCAATAGTGACAAAGAACAGACACAGACATCTTGTCATGTTTAGAGAGCTCTCAGTTCCATGCTGCAAAACTGTAGTCTCTCAGCAGATCCCTCTCCACATTCTCTACTCCTCTAGACCTCTCCACAGATACCTCCACACCATCTGTCCTCACTCTTCTTATAGACCTAGCCCTCAACCACCAGTGCAGGCCTATTCAAATGCTTAGTTCTGTAGAGATGCAAAACTAGGAGACATTCTCTGCTGAGGCTATGTCATTCAACAGCAAATCAGATAGCATCTGCAATACAATGCAGAGTGGAGCTCCAGAGGTTTGGTAAACTATAAATTCTCTATTGGAATCAGTTTTTGACTCCTGAAAAAACAGTCTCAGCATTCCATTGCTCTGTTTAGTTTGTCTGAGTAACTGGTCATTAAGAGTTGGGTATTGAAGTCTCCCACTATATGTGTAGATGGGTCAATACATGATAAACTTAGGTGCCCTTGGGTTTGTGGCATAGATCATAATAAATGAAATTTCCTATTTATGGATTTTTCCCTTGGGTAGACTTATAATATCCTTCCCTTTGTCTTCTAATTACTTTTGTGTGGTGTAGTTTTTCAGCTATTAAAATCCTTACATCAGCTTGCTTCTTAGATCCATTTACTTGGGGTATATTTTCCAGTACTTCTACCCTCAGATGATATTTATCTTTAAGATTTGTTTCTCAGATGCAACAGAAGGATAATTCCTATTTTTGCTTCTATTCTTTTAGTCTGTGTCTTCTTTGGGGGGAATTGAGACTTTTGATGTTCAGAGATATCATTGATCAATGATTGTGGATTCCTATTATGTTGTTAAATTGTTGATGTTGTATCTTGCTCTCTCTATATATATATCAATCTCTCTCTCTCTCTCTCTCTCTCTCTCTCTCTCTCTCTCACACACACACACACACACACATACACACACACACAGAGAGAGAGAGAGAGAGAGAGAGAGAGAGAGAGAGAGAGAGAAAGTGGTCTCTGCATGTGTTTCAGTTCCCTTATTTTATTTTGACTTTTATAGTCTGGGATTATTTGTTCCTTATGTTTTCTTGGGTGCAGTCAACCACTTTAGGAAAGAGTTGGGGGTTTTTGTTGTTGTTGCTTTTTTTTTTAATCTTCTGTAGGGCTGGATTTGCAGATCATTATTAGTTAAATTTTTTTAAATCATAGAATGCTTTATTATCTCTAATGTGATTGAAAGTTTTGCTGCATATGGTAGTTTGGTGTGACATTTGTTGTATGTTAAAGTCTGTAGCCCATCTTTCTAGGCCCTCTTGACTTGAGAGTCTGCAATTAGAATTAGGTGTAATTCTAATATGTCTGCTTTTATATGTTTCTTACACTTTTCCCCTTGTTGCTTTTAACATTTTCTCTCTCCTGTACATTTAGGTCTTTCATTGTTATGTAACAAGTAGACTTTATAACTTGGTCCTGATTTTTCTGGAATTTTGTATGTTTCCTATACATTGATAGGCATCATCTTCTTTAGGTAAGGAAAATTTTTATCATTTTCCTTAAAATAATTGCTGTTCCTTTAATCTGGGGTTTCTTCTCCTTCCTCAATTTCTATTATTCTCAGATTTTGTCTTTTCATGGTGTGCCAGTTTCCTGAATGTTTTGTATCAGGATCTTTATAGGTTTAATACTTTCAAGGCTATATCTTTTGTTATTATTATGTCTTCAAGGCATGAGATTATCTCTTCCATTTCTTGCATTTTGTTGGTGAAGTTTGGCTCTATGGTTCCTGCTCTATTTTCTAAATATTCACGGCCTTTGTTATTAGGGTTATTGGTTTCTAGTACAGACATATTGACCTGGCTGTTGTTGACTGTTTTTTTAAATTGTTGTCTAGGCATCTAGAATTGGGAAGATTATAATTATAATTATATATGTTAATATCATGTCCTGTTTTTGTGGGTAGATGTTTTGGTCCTTCGATATGTTTGCCCTTTGTTTCCTAGGAGAATGTGGTGGCTGTGAGTTGCCTTTAGAAAAGTCCTCTGGGAATATTATAGGTGAGAACTTGGAGTCCAAAGTGAAATGTGTTTCTGGGTAATGGTCCCTGGGAAATAGGAATGAAGAAGAGGCTGGGTGAGTTGGAGAGAATTCAAAACAGGGAGAATATACGTCATTACTAAAGAACCTGTTTAGTCATTCACATGAGTATCAGCTGTTAAGAGCAGAGACCATGGTTACATTCTGTTACTTTTGCTGCTTAATTTTGTGAGTCCATTTGCACATGTTATAGTACTCATATAATTTGGAAAACATTGATCTGGATGTTTTTCAAAGATTGATTTTCTTGTCTATTTTGGTGTGTGTGTGTGTGTGAGTGTGTGTGTGTGTGTGTGTGTGTGTGAGAGAGAGAGAGAGAGAGAGAGAGAGAGAGAGAGAGAGTCTGCACATGTGATTGCTCAAATAGATGGACTTTGAGTAAACTGATCCTTCTCACTAGTTTGAGTGGTCCTCAATGAGCAAATAACAATCTCTTACACCATCTTCCTAAACACTATTAAAGCATCAGAAGATTGCATTAAAAATCTTCATGGATTGTCGTGACCTGGCATGTCTCAGCTTTAACCCACAACAGCCATGAGGTTCTACCTGAGTGGGGGTGTGCGGACCTGGAAGCTCCTAGCAACTCAGCGACGATGAAGACCAAACACAGGCATCTTGTCATCTTCAGAGAGGTCTCAGTTCCATGTTGTAGAACTAGAGTCATTTCTTTATTAGCCATCTTTTCTGCCATGACCATGAGGGAACCATCTCTCTTTGTTCTCTCTCCTCTGGTCACTTGCCCCTAACTCCTAACCTTCCATCCTCACAAGTTACTCACATACCTCTGCTCTCCCTGCCCAGGTGAGGGGCTATTCAGATGCTTAGGGCCACAGAGATACAAACAAGAGTCATATTACCCTGAGGCCATGGTAAACAATAGTAGGCTTATTGGCATTAACAATACAACAGTGGACCAGAGCTTTCGGGTACTCCATGTTTAATGAGACCAAAGGCTGGATCTCAAAATATTCCATAGCGGAAATCTTTTGGTCCCCCACAATGGATCATCAGTCATCCCTTGTGAGTCATTTTCTTTAAAGTAATGTCACCTTTCTCCTGTGTAAATTGTAAGACATAGAAAGAATGATTTCCATATAGCAAATAGAAGCACATAAACAATGGAAATATGTCTCAACAATACAATATTTTCTGCAAAAAAAACAAAGGGTAGTTTAGGGAGGAAACCTGATCAGAGGTACCACTGACCAACTTGGGCATGGTCATGGGTACTGCTGATCATGACAAAGCAGGCATGGTCACAGTTACATAACAAAGGTTTAAGAAGGAGGGAGGTGTGCACTCTGTTCTCTTTCACCTGCCTGAGCTGACTGGGAAGAATTTCTGGGTATATCCTGCTCAGGTGCAACCTGGTCACTGGCTCCCTTGTGGGAGTATTTTTCCCCAATAAACTGCCAGTTATCAACCTATTTCTGACTCCACTTTCTAATCATCTATATGTGGTGTCAGAAGTTTTGGGACTTAATTTGGACCCATGACCTGGGGAACTAATATTAACCCAGGCAGTGGCTGGCAGGGTTTATTCTGCTTCCCAGGTAACCCTTCCCCTCTACCTCCCACCCCACTGAGAGAGACAACCATGAGCACTCATCACCACTAAGTCTCTCTGGCACTGCCTGCTGGCACTGAGAGGAACCTACCTCTGCTGCTGTTACCTCCCTGCTGGTCACTGGCATTTCCAGTCTTCAGCTATTTAGGGGCTCAGCCTCCCTCGTTGCCACTTCTGCCATAGCCTGGGTGCTTCATCCCTCCTAAGTCTGTCTCCCAGCCCAAGCACAATTTCTGTCCAGTGCCTTCTGAAGATTTTCCCAACCTAAGGCCTCTCCCCTTCCATTTAGTCACTACGGCCACCATCACCACTGCCCAGTGTGCAGCCATGTCACGCCAGACACTGCTTCAGTACCCAGAACTGCCTACAGCCCTGTGGGTTTCCAAAGACCTTCCTTCTAAAAAACGCCCATCCCATCTGTCCGTTCTAACTCAGTCCGAAAGACATTCAGATATTTTTTGGATTGTCTTGAGACCAACTTAACTATCTGCAGCTGAACATTGTGCAACTACAACCAGCCACCTGCTGGTCAAACACAGTTACTGCCACTGGAAGGGAAACTGACACAGGTAAACTCACCTTATGGCAGAAAATCTGACAATGCAGACAATTGGGAATATTCTTGCTTCTTGTGTGAATTTGATGTTAGAGGAGGCTTATGACTTGCCAGTAAATGTATCTGCATACTATGTTAGCAGTCAGCTTCATAGCTCATGTGGTATCTCTAACCAGAGGAGTGAGACACAGTGAAAAGGACAAAGAACCTCTAGGAATTATGGGCAGCTTAGAAACTTGGATGTAAGATATAAAAGTCAGCCAGGAAAACTTGATCTCTAAAATGTAAGACATGAAACGTTTACAAGAAATTGAAGATACTAAATCTGGCAATGCTACATTACTAACACTGGTAGAGCAAACACATGGCAAAATAGAACCCAAGATTTGTCCATGTCTGATGATTTAAATGGAAAAATAGCTAAGAACCAGGACAGGATTAATGAATTGGCACAGATAATATTCTCCATGTCTGATGAATCTACTGCCACAGGCCAAAAGCTGTAGTCTAGGATTGGATATTTAGAAGGCAATTTACATGCCACTCAGATACTATATAAGGATGAGAATATTAAAGGTTTAGAAGCATATGTAAATGAAGAAAGAAGAAAAATTAATGGTTCTATAAAATTCTTAGAATCTTATTTGATTCATGAGATTCTATCTCTCAATAAGACAGTGGTTGCCAGGTTACAAGCCTTGGATGACTGCAAATTGGATTCCTCCCAACCCAATGCACTTATTCCAATCAAACATCAGGAAAACCTTCCTAAGGTTGTTATGCACATACCAATGATCTTCCCAGTGACCACAACAGAAAAACCACCATCAAAAATAATACCCAAATGGCCATGTTGCATATCAATGGGAACAGATGCAACTAAAAGATTTGAAAGCAATTAAAGAGGCTGTTGTCTCATATGGTCTCCATAGTCCTTATGTCAAAGAATTATTAAATTAGTAGGCAACCTTTAATAGAGTTACACCCATAGATTGAGAATACCTAATATCAGCTGTACTTGAAAATTCATCTCAAATATAGTGGAGGGATTTATGGAGGGAGGAAGAAAAAGCTCTCAAGCTTCAAGGCTTAAAGAAAAGTTATGAAGCTCCCCAAGATAAGATTATTGGTGAGGGTCTTAATGCTGACCCACAAGCTCAGGCTGCATATGATGAGCACATATTGTCCTTATTCCAGACAGCAGCATTAAATGCCTGGGACAGGGTTTGTTAAACAGGAGAAAGAGTAAAACCCTATACTAAGATAGCACAGGGACTGACATAACATTTCACTAACATTTACAGAGACTATCCAGGCCAGTAGACTTACAGATAACATATTCAGACTCCAGAAAAATACTCAACCTCTCATTTTATGGAAATGTAAATACACTATGCAAAAGAATATTTTTGCCTTTAAAGATAAGATCAGCACCAATGGAAGAATGGGTCTTGCATACAGCTAATCTGGAGTATAATGTCCAAGATACAGAAGCTTGGGAAGGAGAGGCAATCTCAAAAGGTTTAAAAAGACCCCAAGAGGCTATATGTCTTAAAGGTGAAGACACAGAAGCTTGGGAAGAAGAAGCAAGCCCCAAAGGTCTAAGAAGACACCAAGAGTCCAGATGCTCTAACTGTAATGAAACAAGAACTTGGGAAGGAAGAACAATCCCCAGAGGGTCAGGAAGGCATCAGTATACTAGATGTTTTAACTGTAGCAGAATAGGACATATAAGGAGAAATTGTAGGCAAGGAAATTCCAACAATGTCTCATATAGAAGTCCTCCACCTCCTGGATTATGGAGATGTAGTAAGGACAGCCACTGGACCAATGAATGTAGATCTACCAGAGGCTTATGAGGAAACCCATTATAATTGGGAAACTCCTTTAGATTATAAAATAGACTTACAAAAAAATCAGTCCACAGCACTTACGAATTAGAAGAGGTCATTTTCAAACTCTTAATGACCTGAAGAAATGATAGGGGAAATTTCTCAACTACAAGTAATAATTGGTGTAGAAGGACATGACTTAAAGCATTTTAAAATGGCCCTAAAAGGGGACAAGGACTTTAACAGTCCACAAATATTATCTGCTGAAGCAGAAAAAGAATTACAATGGGTGGAAAACAGAATGCTGGACACACATGTAGACTGGGTGGAGACTAATTTAGACTATATTGTTGTTATTTTACCATTCAGAGAATACCCTTTTGGGATTCTGATGCAGAGGGAAGATATTATATTAGAATGGATTTTTCTGCCACATAAACAGAATAAAAAACTAAAGAGGTACATAGAAATGATTTCTGATTTGATTCCAAAATGGAATTAAGACTTCATCGACTGACTGAAAAAGACCCAGAAGAAATTATAGTAACTTTAACTAATGATGAAATTTCCTCCTTATGGAAGGACAATGAATGAAGGCAGACAGCTTTACTAACTTTTTTGGGAACTATTAGCAACAATTATTGCAAATTTGACAGAATTAAATACATAAAAAAGACAATGTGGATCTTTCTACATATTGTAAGAAAAACACATATTTCTGGAGTCTCTGCCTTCAACACTGATGCAAACAAATCAGGTAAGGCAGGATATAAATCAGGAAAGGTAAGTAAAGTAGTTCAAAGTCCATATAACTCTGTAGAGAAGGCAGAATTACACTCAATTCTTATGGTACTTATGGATTTTACAGAGACTCTCAATATAGTTACTGATTCTCAATATGCAGAGTGAGTCCTTTTATACATTGAGACTGCTGAATTTGTACCTGACAATACAAAATTAACTTCACTGTTTATACAATTACAAGAAACAATCAGGAATAGGACCCATCCTATACATATTATACACATTAGAACCCATATGGGTCTGCCAGGCCCAGTAGCAAAAGGCAATGATGAGATTGATTGTTTATTAATAGGAAGCATGCTAGAAGCCTCAGAATTTCATAAGAAACACCATGTAAATAGCAAAGGCTTAAAAAAGGATTTTTCCATCACTTGGCAGCAAGCCAAAGAGATAGTGAGAAACTGTCCTACCTGTTCCTTTTATAATCAAGCTCCATTGCCAGCAGGCTGTAATCCTAAGGGCATTCAGAGAAATGAGGTCTGGCACTTGGATGTCTTTCACTTTCCAGAACTTGGAAATTTAAAATATGTGTATCATACTATGGACACACTTTCAGGATTTCAATGTGCTATTGCTCTTAACTCTAAAAAAGCTGATGCTGTTATAATACACCTCTTAGTGGTAATGGCCATTATGGGTATACCTGCACAAATTAAATCTAACAATGCTCCAACATATGTCTCCACCAACTGGAACAGTTTTTCAAATATTATAACATAAAGCATATAACCAGCATACCACATAATCCCACCAGACAAGCAGTGGTAGAGAGATCTAATAGAACACTGAAGAAATGCTCCATAAACAGGCATGGGGAACAAAAAATCCAAACATAGATTACATGATGCTTTATTAACACTAAACTTTCTTAATGCTAATGAAAAAGGACAAACAGCTGCAGAAAGACACTGGATTACAGAAGAAACTTCTGAACTAAATCAGCTGGTATACTTCAAAGATGTATTGACCTCTGCATGGAAACCAGGATATGTGTCACATTGGGGAAGGGGTTTTGCCTTTGTTTCTACAGGAGAAGAAAAGCTTTGGATACCATCAAAGTTGATCAAGATTCAAGTCGAAAAAGAAAATCCTCTCGATGAGGAGAAACGACAGGTCATCCACCAAGGTATATCTTATAAACTGTATAAAAACCTCACAAAGGAAAGGGAAGTGTATTGTTCTTATCGTCACAGGAAAACTCATCTCCAGGAAATAAAAGGACATGGGATAGATAGATACTTAAATAAGAGAGAATAGTTATCCAAAAAGAACCATCAAACAAAAGGAATTTGTCATATGGTAAACCTTAAAAATTTCTCCATATAAAATATTTCTCTTTACTTCCTAGTCCCTATTCAAGTAAACCAATGCTGGATTTAGGACCAGGTTTTCCTTTTCTCCTCTAAATCCAAGAATGTGAGAAACATAAAATTCAGTTTCTGTACTATATCATGAAGCCAAGTGATGTAATATGGAATAAGAGAAAAATTGGGAATTGTCATTTGTCTTTTTTTGGCTTTTTCTCTGAAAGTACAAATTCCCTCATAATTATTATTTTCATTTTTGTTGCCTTTCCTGGAATGCGTACATATTAAAGTTAAAATTTCTCAACTAACATTAATGTTTAAGTTCCCCACAGGCAATGAAGATCTTCCTAACAACGACCCTTGAACTCTCCAGAAAGAAAATGGGGCCCACCTCATGGAGTTCACTGGATCCAAATTGATTTGTTTGAACTGACACTCTGGCCAGAGCTTAAGGTACTGATTTCAATCAACACAAGGACTTCAATTAAGATAACGACTTCACCTTAGACCTTCCATCAATCATCTGCCACCAAACATAGACTGGATATATGTTTTGCAGATAATCACTCAAGACATTCACTACTCTAACATTGTCTTCCTACAGGACCCTATGAGGCTATCATCCCATTTCAGCAGGAAGTAACTAGAAGAATACTAAGCCTCCTTTCCCCACTGTTGACACTAAGGATAATGGTCACCTAGTTAGGGGTAGTTTCCTATTGTTTAGGGTTGAGTTTGGAAGGAGGTGTTCAGGTTTTAGAGTTTAGATGGAATAGATATAGTTAGGATGTGATATAAGTAGATTATTATATCTTCTTGTAATTCACCTTTATGATTGTTAATTATAGATAACTTACACTGTTAAGTTTAAGTCCTCTTTAGATTAAAACGGGAATTATAGAGAGAAAGGCTGATTAGAGTTATAGTTAACCATGCTCACTTGGGCACGGCTGAACTGACTGGCAAGCTTTACTGGGTATGTCCTTGTCACTGGCTCCGTTGTGTGAGTATTTTTCCTCAATAAACTTCTGGTTATCAATCTATTTCTCTCTCCACTTTGTAATCATATATAGGGGTGTTCATCAAAGGCCAACTGGGCTGAAACAAACAGAGGTGAATATGCAACATGTCTTCTAGCTTTAAATTAGCTGGTGACTACGCCTCATTCAATTGATGGGAACTTGACTTCAAAATCCAGGCACTTCACTAATTTCACAAAGGGGAAGGGGGTGGTTCAGGAAATATGAATTCTTGCAAGTCTAAGTATTTTATTATATATTATAAATACCTTATATCACATATCCAGTTTTTTATTTTCTTGGAGAGCCCTGAATAGCATCACTGGCTTTTGTAGCTAAAGTAGTTTCTTTGTTTCCTTCTAAAGACAACTCTTCTGTTAAATAACATTCAACTTTGTTCAGTAATACATTGGGAATAGGTGGGCAGATACATATGTTCTTGCCATAATATTCCCTAAGATAGTTGTCTATGTAGGTCTTCAGAGCAACATCCCCTCATATGAAATCACCACTATATTTATACAGTACTTTAACTCTCCTCCCATGTGAGTTTTCTTTTCTTTTTTTTATTTGAATGAGAAACAAGATTGTTTTACATGTCGATCCCAGTTCCCTCCCCCTCCCCCCCTCTGCTACCACTTCCCTCAACTAAAACCCTATCACATTACCCTTTCTGCTCCACAGGGAGGATGAGGCCATCCATAGGGGCTCTTCAGAGTCTGTCATAACCTTTGGGGTAGGGTCTAGGACCACCCCTGTGTGTGCTTTGGCTCAGGGAGTATCCCAACCAAAAATTACAAGATATCAACAAATCTTTCAAGGAAACAGTTAAAGTGAGTTTTCAACACAATACATTGCAAAAATTATTCTTGATTGTAGTTCCATATCGAAATTTTATGTAACATTTTTCTTGATTATTCAGAAAATTTACATCATGTACCACAATCATACCCACCTCCAAATCCTCCCATTCCTCCCAGGTATGTCCCCCCCACTTATGACCTCCCCCACACCAAGAAAGGAAGAAGAAAACATTCAAATTTGTTGCTCATATTGGTGAGTACTGGAGCATGGTCAAATTCTCAGTGGCCAGCCCCTTAAAGAAAACTGAGTCTTTCCCCACCTGCCACTTCAACAGAAGCCATCAACTGTGGAGAGCTGTGGTGATATCTTCTTGTTTGTACTAATAATGCCTGTTTGTAAGTCAGATATTGGAGCTTGCCACTAGCTAACCACAGAAGTTTGTCAGACATACAGGAAGTGAGATATCTGGTCAGAAAAAGGATATGAGGAGGCAGAAATAGGAACTTCCTCTCTTGTCTGCTGAGTTGCTAATGAAGTAAGGAATGGCCATGGCTTGCTCCTTCTTTCTGATCTCTCAGCATTTTCCTCCATATCTGACACCTGGTTTTTATTATTTACAAAAAATAAGAACTCCATTTACAGAGAGCTATATACTTGAGCATCCTTATCACAATTTAAGAGTTCTCTCTGATGGCTTTCTCTATAGGCTGTTTCTTTTGGGGTTGATAGGAAGATCATAATTGTCCTAGAAACTTTTACATGTCCCTGTTTATCCACTATGACTCTGCAGACATCAATACCAATGCAGAGGTAACTTCCATGTCCATTACACTAAATAGGGGCACTGATCATAGAATTCTGTCTAGTTTTTAGAACATTTCAGACCAAGATCTCTGGCATCAGAATGGGGCATGCTTCATCCTCAGAAAGGTCAATGCAGACCACAGCCTTCTGTCACAACATGGGCCACAGACAGATTTTTTGTAGAATTGTGATGAAAATAGAAGTGAAAATAACCATATTTGTGGTTATATCAGAATTAAAATAAAGTTTATATATCTATAGCACATCCACAGAATAACTCACTCACCTTTGTGTGCACACTGATAGACATAAAAGAATAATTTCTTCTTTAGTGTGTTCACTCTATCTTTGAACAGCTCTTCCTTTCTCCCAGATTCACCTAACACAAAGCTGCCATGTAAATAAAATCTAATACTTGTTTATTAGTTATCACATCAGATGTTTGTTGGCATCTCATGGCTCTAAGTCTCATGTAAGTCTGTAGATTAATATCCCCCAGTCTTCAGGAGTTACCTTTTATAAAAACCTACATCTTTTTTTGTTTCTGTTGTTGTTTGATTTGTTTCATTATTTGTTTTTATTCTTCTGGAATGCAATGCATTTTAAATCATGAATCCTTTATAAACATCGTCTGACTAAGTCACAGTACAATAAAGCTACCATTTTTCTTACTCAAAATATTATTTTATTCACTGTGTTGACAATGATATATGCCAATTATGTCTTAAAATACAGCTTAAGTGTGGGATGAGGAAATGATACTAAAGGAAAACTAAGTTTCAGCAGATTCAGACCACAGTACAATTGTCAAGCCCAGTGTTCTAGAAGCAGTAACATTCAAGGCTACAGGAGTGCAAATGCCCTGGAAACTGGTACTGATAAGATAAGCCTAGTCCTGAGCAATGTTCCCTTGCAGCTGAAATTACATAAAAACCCATCTTTTTCTTTCTTGGTGTAAGTTTTCTGAGTCCCGTCTTGTGTTTGCAGGAAAGAATATGAAGAGAGAGAAGAAAGAAGACAGAGAGAAAACTCATCAAAGTCTTGAAGAATTTCAGCCTCACTGGTTGGGATGATTGTCAAGTGAATACAAATGTTCCACATGGACATTTCTGCATGGGGTCCTAAGGTTTTCTTTTGAAAATATTAGATTCTAAGTAAGATTTCAAAACATTAGTGAATATACTGAGTATCAGGCTGTATGTAAATCTGTAGTCTTGAGAGCGGGACTGGTGATAGGTAGAAATTGGGAGAGATTGGACTAGAGTAGCTAGGAGTGATCCTATTGATCACATAAGACAGAATGCATAAATCTGTGTCTGGCATACTTCAGAGTGCTTCTTTGTTATTAATTTATAAAACTGACACAATACTCAGTGGATACAATAATATGAATGTATCACTTAGTCATAAATTCGCAAATTGCCTATAATTCAACAGATCAAATTAGGACTGCTTCAGCGGGAATTTAAATATATGGTGTAACACGAAGTCTTAGTCAATTTTTTTTATTGGCTCATGTTATATTTACTACTTACCACTTATACAACCTCTATTAACGATTAGTTTCACAAAGTGTGTCATTTGAATGAGCCACAAATATTTGGCAGACAACAGCAGTTTTCTAGTATGTCAAACAAAAATAATGAATATTTGGCAAAAGGTAAGATAGCTTACTATACTATGCAGGTCCCTTTTGAAGATAATTCTGTATTCCTGGAACACAAATTTTATATGGAAATTCTGGATTTTTTCAATTTTTTAATTTAAATTCTTTAATTACTACTCATATTTACATATCCATCCCCCCATTCCCTGGAAATTCTAGCTGAGTAAATTTCTCTCTTCGGAAGGTCCTCAGGATACCTTTTCCACTCAATTCACATCTTGATGACATTCCAATTTCCTATAAAGTTCATATGCTGGGTAGAATCTCATCTCACAGTTTCTACCACAGGTTTTAAGTTTTCTTTTCACAGTAGCTCAATAGTTCACAGCAATTATATGATTAGTAATCTATTTCTACAGAATAAACAGTCAATATTCTAACCACACACAAAAATATGCATTGACTTTTCTCTCACATACTGGTGAATTGTTGTTTGGTTGACTTAGTATGAGATATGAATGTCATGGGGGCATGTTCCTCATTAACAACCATGAAACTATGTGGTCATATAAATATTCCTCCCAGAAAAAAAAAATACAAAGATCACAGTCTAAAGTTAACCATGCAAACATATTTCACCTCCATATTTGTTTCATACCTGACAACATACCATAGCAAAGACTCATGGTCTAGTCCTAATGTGACTCAAAAATTTTTTAAAATGTTGAGCACTTGTGCACAAGACTGTGGACTTTCATAATCTTCTAACACAGCACCATTATATCCAAGAAGAAATTTCTCAGTGTAGCCTCTCCAGTCATCCCAAGGCATATATGCAGCCTTATTTGTCTGCACAGCCTTCCAACCAAAAAGAGTCTCAAAGTAATATCTTAAAAGCCCTCACTGGCTGTTTTACTTTGAATGACACTCTCTCGTCATGACATAGTGATTGCTGTTGAAAATCAAACATCAGTAGCTTCAGGTGACCACTGATAAAAGTAAGAGTATCTAACTAAACTGAAAGTAAGTATAATTATTTTTATTATTTTTTGATGGGTTTTTCATATGTAGTCATGGATGGCTTGGAACTCAGAGACTCTGATGTCTGTCTCTGAGTGCTGTAATTAAGGTTATATACCCCAATAGTTCGCTTGAGTTCTTTTTTTTTATTCAGTAAACTGCCTAGCATATCACTGACCACAGAAGTATTCACCGCCCTTAATTAGCAATGGAGAAAATTCTGCAATAGTGATCATGGACCAACATGACAACTCAGGTTCCATTACAAAGGTTTCAATTTCACATCAAATATTTGCCATCACATTCACTGAAACACCACAGCAAGACTACTTCTACCTGGATTAGAGAGTAGTTCAGGTCTTTAAGGTTTGACTCTCTTGCTCTTTTTCCTAAGCTCCTATCTATGGTCTGTGAGGGCTCTTGTCCTCTCTTTATCCCTATTTCCTAGCAGCACACAGTCAGAATTGAAATATCTTCTTTTTATCTGGAACAGACTGTGGACATGGTTGTTTCAGCCTGCTCTCCCTGAAACAGTTCATGCTTTCCATTCTCAGTGTGATATACTCTTTCATTCTCCACTAAGCATATATTTATTGAAATGCTCCCACTTGCTCTCTGGAAGAAATCAGGGCGCTATGATAAAATGCCACAGCAAAGGCAACTTAAGAGAGCAAGGATTTATTTGGCACCACTTCTCCAAACTACAGTTGATCATTGCAGTAAATTATTTCAAGGTGATAAGAATTTGAAGAAGAGAATGACATTATAGCCCAAGAAATGAGTGGTTTGCTATGAATGAGTATATACATGTTAGTATTCAGCTTGCCTTCTCAATTTATAGGCCAAGATCCCCTTTCCATGAAATTATTTTGATCAAAATTAAATGAGTTATCCCAACTCAATTCACTAAAGACAAACTCTTTTAGACATATTGTCTAAAAGGAATCCTAAATCCAAATAATGTGTCTTAGATGTCCCTTGCAGCCTGACTCATCTGTGTGAATTTGAAAATTCCTACTAACCATTAACATTTTCTACTTGATAGACTCTATAGCTTCACTCGGACTGCATTTACCAGGCTATCAGTGCAGGATTTCCAAGGGTCATTCCCAGAGGTCAGGTGATTTACTCCATCACTGATCTGTTCTTATAAACCCCATATGGGCTTAAGTGGGAACTTGAAACCATTTGAGGTGTTAAACTTAAGTGTTTAGAAAACATCCCTTTTTCCTGGGTTCCAATTGTTGAGTTAATAAGATAAAATGTATTGAGACCAAGCAGATCTAGCATAGGTTCTAAAGAAGAAAAACAGATTATATTTTCCTAGGCATATCAGAGTCTCCCTAAAACTCGTGATAAATTGCTTCACCCATGAAGCTGTCTGCAACACTGAGTCTCTATTTCAAAATAACCAGAATGTTTCCTGTTTCTTCATAACACTGACAATTTTTTAGGCAGAAAAAACCCACAGGATTCCTTTTCTCTGCAGATCAGATCCAGTGAATTCACCAGCACAGACACTGAACTGAGCAAGCTCTTTTTTTCTCACCATGCTTGACCCGCACTCTTGGCCATGTATTCCTCACACTGTCCTAATGCTGACCCTACTGCTGGGATTCACAGGTAAGTATGTACCAGGAGTAGAATCATCTCCCTATCACTGGCTACAGCTGCTAATATAATTCAAGCACTCCAGGTAAACATCAAACTGCCATAGGAGTGAAGTTCAGAATATTGGTTTTTTTCTATAGGCAGACTTATAAGTACTGCTCTGTGAGTTCATCCATTGACAAAAATACCTTTCAGTAGAATCACACTTAAGTCACTGTACCTCTGAAGGACAACAGACCAGTCTAGTCAGTTCCAAAACAGGTGATGGTCTGACTCCATAATCATCACTGACTGTTCACTTACTGACACACTGAAGCTGATAGGAAGGCCAGAGACAGGACTATGGGTGAAGTGTCTCTGGAAATGTTCTGTCACCATTCCTTGTCACTTAGATTCTTCATTCTGCTCTCTGTCCTCTATTTCCTTCTTCATTTGAATTTATTCATCTCACTGAGTGCTTCTGTTTTGAGAGACTGCACTGATATTTGGTATTACCAGTGCCTATATTCTGTTAGTAGGTTGAAATGACATGACAGGATACCATAAGCTGGTGACCAAAAACATAGACATTCATTTCTTCACAGTTCTGGAGGATGGAATCAAGAAGTCATGATGTCCACTGAGATAATTTCTTCTAGGAGGCCTCTCTTGTTATAAATGGTACCTTTTTTATCAGTCTTCCTGCATTAGCATACCTCAACTTATCTGTGTAGTTCTGCTCCATTTTCTTTAAGATTCACCTGAATGATCTTCATTGACCTTTACTTCTTTAAAGACTCTGTTGCACATTATGAGGTACTGGGGTTATGAATTTGATAAGTAGAGTAGAAACAATTCATCCATAACATGTAGCTAACTCTCTATCTAACTTGTCTAAGTCCTAGGACAGTAACAAGTCAAGAGGAAATACTTAATTAGAAAAATTCACCTTATACATTCTGATGACCTTGCTTCCAGGGATCTCAGATTTTCTTCATTACAATAGACAAGCTCACATGATCTCAGGGTAAGACCTCAACATCCCTAATGCTTCCCTAGTCCTAGATTCCCAGTCTCTAAAACTGAAGAGTCTTTAGGTAAGTAATGATGGGAAGAGATCCCAGTCCAATCAAAAGCTGCATGTAGCATCTGTGGAGCTAGGGTCTAAATACATAGATATTTATTCATTGTAACAAAACAGGACAAAATGAGATCCCTGTTTTCATCTCTCAGTATCACTTGGGGTCCCAATCCACACTAAAACTTCAGGATGTCAGAAGGTCTGACACTGAGTGAGGACGTAGCTGTTCATGGAAAAGTGTAAAGGGGAATGGAGACATGGAAGATATTGAAAATGAAGAAGTTGAACATGAGGATATAACAAATGTTAGATAAAAAACCCAAGAGAAAGGATTCTAGGGTAGGATAATGCCTTTCTGTCTCCCTTATTTATTATCTTTGAATGTCAATACATTACTGTAGAGATGTATGAGACCCAGGAGAAGTTGGCAATAAAGGTGACAACATATAACTTGGTTTGTAGATATTAGAATTATCATAAAATAGGCACAAATGCTACCTTTGACATTCAAAAAATGGCAACATTTACAAACATCAAAGAAGGTGGAGACTCACCAGACTTGGTATCAATGCCTTGCTCCCTCTGCTGTGCACTGACCACCACAGTATGGGTTTTAATGACTGGTGGCTGTCCATTATGCTCCACCAGGCAGGTGAGTACCAGGTTCTCCTCATCGGCACATCTGTTCACCATTAACCAGCTGGTCCAGCTGTAGGTTCCATCTTTGTTTACTGTTAGTGTAGAAGGCCTTTCCATCCGGGATACATTTCCATTCTCTAACCAAATCAACCCAAGACTGGAAGGGTAGAACTCCTTCACCTGGCAGGTGACATTTTTCTGCTTCCATGTAACTGATGGCTGTTGGCTGATATCCACAATGGGTGCAACTGAAACAATACAAGCAGAAGCTGAGACAGAAAGAATCTAGGCAGACAGATACCAGAAGAATCTGAGTTATGGGGGATCAATCTGCATTGCAAGTTCATTATGGGGACAGGATCAGTATTTGTGCCAGAGTAGAGCCCCTAAACATAGCTCCTAACACATAGGTGCACAGGGTGAGTGTCCTAATAAGTGAAGTCAATAAGCACAACACCCAGATACACAGGAAAACCAATAATAACAGTAAAAATGTAGGAAAATACCAGGAATGAGGGTTATGGCTCATAATCTTTGTAGGTGTCATTACTTTTGTTAACATAAATATAATTTCCTTTATGTGCCGATCACAGTCTATGGGCCCCATTGCGTGCATGAATGTGTACTGGGAACTATGGCCAAAATCATTCCAAACAGATATGAACTTGAGCTGGGATTCAGAATAATTTACCTCGGATAGTGTCAGACAAGTTGGCAGTCCCAAGGAGAGGGCCTCCTTGCAGGGTGACATGAGCCACCTCACAGATAATCTGAGAGTGTATATCCCGAGCAACCAGCATGACCTTGGCTGTGCTGGAGATATTGTAGGAGGTGCTTTTTCCTTTGGGGTGCACAGCAGTTTGGAAGTGAGAGAGCTTATTTCCATCTTTGAACCACTTCAGTATGATGTTCCCAGGGTAGAAGCCCACTGGACTTGCATGTGAAGCTCACTGTCTCCTCAGGTGTGGATCTGACTTCTGGACCCATGACAACATGAGGAGATGGTTTTGCTACAAAGAAGCAAGAAGACAAGGGTGACATTGTGATGCTGCCACTGGTGACATAACAATTTGAGGAACCTTCTTAGATATCCCCATTGTCGTTGTTTACTGTGGTGCTTGGGATCAATACCACAGCTTCAACCACACTAAGGATCTGCTCTACTATAAGGTCATGGCTGTGTCCCAGCCATAGACATCAACTGTTTATCCTTTTCACATTCATATTTGTTTCCCAGGGTTTGTCCTTTTTCTTGTTTAGTAGCCTTTGTTCTTTTATCTCAACAATTCAGCAAAGATATCCACCAGTAAATTAGGAAGAGCAAGGCCAGATAGATACTCAATCAGGGCAAAATAAAACAATTGTCAAAATGTTTTATATTTTCTGTTATCTGCTCCTGCTAGCTTCCTCTAGAAACCTTGCAAATCTAGGGAAAATGTTTTTAGATTTGCGTTCATAGTAACCCAGGAAATAAATGACATCATAGAAGAGCCACAAAGTCAGAGCCCTTCCTGCTTCGCCCAGTTCCTTGGTTTATTTCTTGTTACCTATGTGATAGTAGTTTATCTGTGCCAAGCCTGAATTTAAAATTATGAGCTCTCTAGTCTGCATCACTAAATGGGTTTCAGTTGGACTTAGCTTGAGGTTGAAAACAGTGATTACCCTCTGTAGACGAAGCTAGAGGTAGTTCATTTCTTATGTGTTAATCTCTCCTGATTAACAGATATGAGCGTGCTCAGCAGACAGAATCACTCCGTGGTTGAAAGCATAAATATGACTGGACAAATGTGAGGAAGGAAGTGTGCTGTGTAGATGCCTTTTGCTTGAGTTATTATGTGTAACATGTTGTATTTGGAAATACCATACTTATTTGTGTTTCTACATATGTGAATTCTTCTGTAATATCCTTCAAACTAGGATTATAAACAAGTGATAATTGAAGTAAACTTAAACTGTTTGAGGGAAGTGGTATTGTTAAGGTAATTTGCCCTGATAAGCTCATAGGGATAGGTACTGTTAGGAGGTATGGTTGTGTTTGAGTAGGTTTGGCCTGATAGAGGTAGTATGTAAGATGGGGGTGGGCTTTTAGGTCTCCTTAGCTCAAGATATGCTCAGTGTGACACACAATTCACTTCCTGCTACCAGTGGATCAATGTGTAAGAGTCTGAGCTCATTCTCCAACACAGTGTCTTCAGGAATGCAGCAGGATGATAATGAGCCAAACCCCTGAAACTTTTAACCACCCCAAATAATGTTCTCCTTTATAAGAGTTTCGGTGGTCATGGTGTTTCTTCACAGCTATTGCAACCCTGAGCAAGGGAGGTCAAGACCATGATGGAGAAATCTTCAAAGATTGCAAAACCAAGCTCGTGGAAACTCATGAAATCTTGACCAACAGCTGACTATCCTCCATGGGACTGAACTAGGCCATCCATGTATGGGACACTTTTATGAAGTTTGAGATTTCTGAGGGCCTCCTGGCAATAGGACCAGGTTCTATCCCTGGTGCATGAGCTAGCTTGTTGCAGCAAATTTTCTACGGTGGGATGCCAAGCTAGGCCCTAACCCAGAAGGGGGAGGCTTGGTCCTGCCCCAACTTAATGTGCCAGACTAAGTCAACTCCCCTTGGGAGCCATTACCTGTTCAGAGGAGTGAACAGGGGGTAGGCTAAGGAAGAGTTGTGGGCCATGGTGGCCGAGGAATGGGTGGGAGGGAGAACTTTATTTGGAATGTAAAACTAAATTTAAATAAAAGTAAATAAGGAAAGAAGGAAGGAAGGAAGGAAGGAAGGAAGGAAGGAAGGAAGGAAGGAAGGAAGGAAGGAAGGAAGGAAGGAAGTTGTAAGTGACAATACAAGGTTTTGTAGTATAATGATTGTTGAAATTTCATGAAGCACCCTGAGCTAGTAGCTTCCACTTAGATGTGGGAAAATTTTGGTTTTAATAGTCCACTTTAGTGGTTCTCATTAATAGATGTACTAAAGGTCACTCAACAGGGGCTGCAGCAAAGGACAGAGAATGGGCTTAGACTACACAGTTACTGTAGGTCTCAAATTAGGATACCCAATAGAGAAGATCAGCTTCCCTAGATAACTTAATCCAAAAGCAAAAAAGAACTTGCGTAATGAGCTAATGTCACATCTAGAAAATAAGTGGATAGTCATGGAATACTTCCTGATTAAAATAATAAAATAATGGGTATGAGTTAGTTTATGTAAACTTATATAGGAATTTATATTTTGGCATAGGTGTTTGCAAATATATATAACCAATTTACTCAAAGTTCTATAATTTGTTCTATCTGAAAATCCTAAAAAACAAAGCAACTTTCACATTTTATGAAGGGATTTAATAAAAAGTTTTAAAAATAGAATCTTAACTTCAAATTTTACTAATCACTGGAACCTATAATTTTGAGACAAGAAAAAAACAAAAAATAGAAACAGTATTTATGGCTTACTTTTCCAGTAGTCTTGCCTAAACATGAAATATATGTGATACCCATTCATATGCAAAATTTCTAGTTGGTACAGATAGTCTACCATAATATTAATAAACTAAAATGAAATAATATTTTAGCACTTGTAAAGTAGTTTGAAAAGATAATTCTATAAATGCAAAATGGTAAATGTGAGTCCATTTGAATGTCATTCTGCCATGTCCAAGAACTATGTTATCTCTCACAAAGAATTAAAGAAGTAGCCAGCTGTATTCACTTTGAGGCAAAGTATGGAGAAGTGAAGCAAATCATCAAGTAAGGGACTAGAACCTTGTGTTTCTGGGTGGAGAGCACAGAAAACTGCTTTGGAGAATGAATTTGACAATCTCAGCTAATTCTGTTTGCATGAATGTGAGCAATCATAGCTAGTGGAAGTACACAGTCCTTACAGGCTTCAGCTGGTTTAAAGAGATGAGCTGGAGTCTGCACAGCAGCTTTGCTTGGGAGAAACACCAAAACCTGTTTCTGACTTTATACTGGTTTGGTAATGAAATTTCAGACAGTCCATCACATCCTTATTTTGAGTTCACAGAAATCCTAGGACACTAGTACAGGGTTTGCAACCTCAATATTCAACTTATCCATCAGAAGAACAACACAGAAATACTCAATCCTTTCAATTGCCCTAATGATGTAGAAGAAAAGCTTTTCCACAAGGAGGAGAATAGAGGATGTTACATAAGAATAAGAATAAAGGTTGTGGGATCTCTTTTGTCAAAGGTTACGTGATCTTCAATCTGTGTTACCTGTTAATGGTAGGACTGGGAACTGATGGGCATGCTACCACTCTGCCGCTAGGACCTATTTTAGTGTGTTGTCTTGCTAAAGCTCAGATGAAAAAATGTAGCAGGTTATGGACTCATGCCTTTGGCTGTGCTAGGCCAAGTCATCCTGATATCCTAGGTCTTCCTAGGTCAAAGGCACTTTCCTACATTTGAGAATAAATCTTTAGCTACAGAAGAAATATCATTTCACTGATGCCATCACTCCCACTGTTGGAATACCTACAGATTGGACACCCATTTCCCTCTGCTGTGTATTCACAGTTGTTCTCACTTATGTGAGTTATTTGTGAATCATGGTTCTCTTTGAATTAACTATGTAAAACACTGTGGCAAAGTTATTAATCACAGCTGAAAAGTACAGGGGTACTGTACTACAGTTCCAGACTGGAAAAAAACTTGCATTGCACAGCAGGCAATTTTGGAGAAGTCTTCAAAAGTTTTCTTACTATAAGGACCTTTTCATCAATGTAGCAGAAAAGTGATCAACAGATATGTGTATCTTGAAGTAGAGCACAGGAAACATGAAGATGACAAGGCTGCATGATGCCTTCTAAAGAACCAAATAATTCTAGCAACAGATCCCAAAGATCATTATGGTTATTAAATTCCTGGAAAAGTATTTGAAGAAAAGATTACAAGGTATCAATGATTCAGGAACACACATTGTACATGAATCATATTTCAAATCGCCCTTCTCCAAGAGACCTCATATCTTTACAGGGCAGGGTCTGGTATGCCATCATCCTTGGGTGGTTTGATCTTTAAAGTCTGTGAAAGATGGGAAAAGGGATGCTGAAATGTTAATAAAGTAATATAAATAATCATAGAAGGAAGACCTGGAGTACAGCACCATACTCTGTGACTCTGAAGTTGTTTGTCCAGTGATATACTTGAGGGGCTTTCTAAGTGAAGTAAACATCTCAGGGTGAACATGTCCAAAAATAAGCTCCTGACATGACCTATGGATTTCACATGAAGCTCATTTCTTCTTTCAGATGCTGGTGCCCCAAGCCCAGTAGTGACTGCACCACCACATTAAGTCTGATTCTTCAGAAAATTTTGTAGCCTCCAAGTCAGCACCCATCCAAAATCTGACCTTTTCCCATTTTCTCTCCATCACTGTGCTGTGCAAGTCACCCTCTATCATTTGGTGACATGCAATATCCTTCTTCTATATGTCCTGCGAAAGTCAGTGTTCAATCATGAGATGAAAAATCAGTTTAAAAGACATGCCATACCATGGTGCTTCTCTGTTTCAATCTTGCAGTGGCTCCCACTCACCTGGAATAAAAGCTTTGTCCATGAACATAACAGGCTCTTCATAGGGTCTTTGACAAGATACTGCTTTGTGGAAAGTTCTTCTTCTAGAATTCTGAGCCATGTGCCCCATTCTCTCTCACATTTTCTTTTTATCTTTACTCAAACTTCCTCTTTTCAGTGATGTACACACACACATCCAGTTTTCAATATATAACTCTCCAAATAGCCTTCAATTTCTCTGGATAATTGGACATGTACCACTTTTTAAAATATCATAGTTTCATGTTTTTACTTAATCATTGTCATTTTCCCTAGTAGATTCTAATCTCCACATGGGTGACTATGCTACCACTTGCATTCTCCAGTGCAGCACATGTTCCCCAAGAACATGTAGCTCCTAGTCAGTATCCAAAACCTTCTTCCCTACTTATGTTTTGCTCAGTGTGTAATCTTCCTTCATCACTGAATCCCATTTTAAATTGGTAATTTATGTACAAACGTAATCCCAAGACTTCTTTCAGACAGCCTGAGTTTAAGCTACAGCTGTAGACATTGTTGTTTGTGCTTCTAGTTATTTTTCTGTGTTTATGGCAATGTGACAAGAGAAGATCATCCACATTAGGTAGAGCCTTGGAGTACTTGGCACAGTATCTATGACATGGTGAGCGTTCCTGACTTTGGAATGTAAATTTTCAGTTGATTTTCTGGACCATGGAGCCTTCCTTGACACTGGATTATATGCATTGTGTCATGAGGCTAGATCTAGCTCTACATACGGAAGGGAATATAGATATTATTATAGCTTGCTAAATTAGCTTTCTATTGATTTGAAAAATACCTGGGATCAGCATTTCAGAAGAAGAAACATTTTCTTTGGTCAATGTTTCAGAGAGTTGAAAGATCAGAAGGCTGACTGGCTCCATTGCTGTGGTATCAGGTGAGGCAGAGCCTGTTCCTGAGGACAGTGTATAATGGAACAATGTTTCTCATCTCTACCTTACCTTCTAAACACCCAATATTCTTTCAGAGTAGGGCCATTAGTGTCTAACAAAGGCTTTTATACGTGAAGTTTTGGGTGTATTTCAGACTCAAAGTATAACATTTGTGCTAGACCACTTCCCAATACTGCAGTAAAATTTGTTAATAAAATCAGAAGTTGCACTAAATATCACATTTTAGAATCTGCTGGCTTCTCTGTCCCAATGGAGACTGTAGGAATACACGTTATTCTGGTAGGGAGACAGCCATAAAGCAAAGCATGGATAAAACACTACTGAAGATATATAACAAGGACTCACAATCTCTAAAAATGATATATTATAAGTTTATTGATATTGTCTTGTTCAGATAACATTATGTGGACTGATCAAAATTGTTATTTACATATTTAGTATTGGGTTCATTTAAAGAAACAGAGTCCATGAATAGAAAAAGGGAGCTTCAAAAAAAGATGAGATTGTCATAATTATACATTGATTTGAGAAAAATTTTTAAAATGTTTAGGAAGTGCTTAAGTCTTCAAAGACTAATTGATAGTATGCAGTGAGAGTGTAATGAGGATATTTTGAAATTTCAACTTCTATGACATTTAGATGACATAACACCTTACCAAAGTGCAGAACCTGAGAGATGTTAATACCTGATCTGAAGCCCTCAAATTTTCCTCATGGTCAAAGAGGAAAAAGAGCCTTTTGGGAACCCTGAGAAGGGAGTACCCAGGGTGTTAATAATCCTGATTGCCAAGAGAATACAGAAAACAAAGCTCACTAGGGAAGATCAAGAAGACAAAGAATGTGTAGCTACATGTTATGGATGAATTGTTTCTACTCTACTTATCAAAGTCATAACCCCAGTACCTCATAATGTGCAACAGAGTCTTTAAAGAAGTAAAGGTCAATGAAGGTCATTCAGGTGAATCTTAAAGAAAATGGAGCAGAACTACACAGATAAGTTGAGGTATGCTAATGCAGGAAGACTGATAAAAAAGGTACCATTTATAACAAGAGAGGCCTCCTAGAAGAAATTAGCTTAGTGGACATCAAGACTCCTTGATTCCATCCTCCAGAACTGTGAAGAAATGAATGTCTATGTTTTTGGTAACCAGCTTATGGTATCCTGTCATGTCATTTCAACCTACTAACAGAATATAGGCACTGGTAACCAAATATCAGTGCAGTCTCTCAAAACAGAAGCACTCAGTGAGATGAACAAATTCAAATGAGGAAGGAAATAGAGGACAGAGAGCAGAATGAAGAATCTAAGTGACAAGGAATGGTGACAGAACATTTCCAGAGACACTTCACCCATAGTCCTGTCTCTGACCTTCCTATCAGCTTCAGTGCGTCAGTAAGTGAACACTCAGTAATGATTATGGAGCCAGACCATCACCTGTTTTGGAACTGACTAGACTGGTCTGTTGTCCTTCAGAGGTACAGTGACTTAAGTGTGATTCTACTGAAAGGTACTTTTGTCAAAGGATGGACTCACAGAGCACTACTTATAAGTCTGCCTATAGAAAAAAAAACAATATTCAGAATTTCACTCCTATGGCAGTTTGATGTTTACCTGGAGCTGTATTATATAATATATATATATATATATATATATATATAATATATATATATATATATGCAGCTGTAGCCAGTGATAGGGAGATAACTCTACTCCTGGTACATACTTACCTGTGAATCCCAGCAGTAGGGTCAGCAGTAGGACAGTGTGAGGAATACATGGCCAAGAGTGCGGGTCAAGCATGGTGAGAAAAAAAGAGCTTGCTCAGTTCAGTGTCTGTGCTGGTGAATTCACTGGATCTGATCTGTAGAAAAAAGGAATCCTGTGGGTTTTTCTGCCTAAAAAATTGTCAGTGTTATGAAGAAACAGGAAACATTCTGGTTATTTTGAAGTAGAGACTCAGTGTTGCAGACAGCTTCATGGGTGAAGCAATTTATCACGAGTTTTAGGGAGACTCTGGTATGCCTAGGAAAATATAATCTGTTTTTCTTCTTTAGAACCTATGCTAGATCTGCTTGGTCTCAATACATTTTATCTTATTAACTCAACAATTGGAACCCAGGAAAAAGGGATGTTTTCTAAACACTTAAGTTTAACACCTCAAATGGTTTCAAGTTCCCACTTAAGCCCATATGGGGTTTATAAGAACAGATCAGTGATGGAGTAAATCACCTGACCTCTGGGAATGACCCTTGGAAATCCTGCACTGATAGCCTGGTAAATGCAGTCCGAGTGAAGCTATAGAGTCTATCAAGTAGAAAATGTTAATGGTTAGTAGGAATTTTCAAATTCACACAGATGAATCAGGCTGCAAGGGACATCTAAGACACATTATTTGGATTTAGGATTCCTTTTAGACAATATGTCTAAAAGAGCTTGTCTTTAGTTAATTGAGTTGGGATAACTCATTTAATTTTGATCAAAATAATTTCATGGAAAGGGGATCTTGGCCTATAAAATGAGAAAGCAAGCTGAATACTAACATGTATATACTCATTCATAGCAAACCACTCATTTCTTGGGCTATAATGTCATTCTCTTCTTCAAATTCTTATCACCTTGAAATAATTTACTGCAATGATCAACTGTAGTTTGGAGAAGTGGTGCCAAATAAATCCTTGCTCTCTTAAGTTGCCTTTGCTGTGGCATTTTATCATAGCACCCTGATTTCTTCCAGAGAGCAAGTGGGAGCATTTCAATAAATATATGCTTGGTGGAGGATGAAAGAGTATATCACACTGAGAATGGAAAACATGAACTGTTTCTTGAGTCAGGGAGAGCAGGCTGAAACAACCATGTCCACAGTCTGTTCCAGATAAAAAGAAGATATTTCAATTCCGACTGTGTGCTGCTAGGAAATAGGGATAAAGAGAGGACAAGTGCCCTCACAGACCACAGATAGGAGCTTAGGAAAAAGAGCAAGAGAGTCAAACCTTAAAGACCTGATCTACTCTCTAATCCAGGTAGAAGTAGTCTTGCTGTGGTGTTTCAGTGAATGTGATGGCAAATATTTGATGTGAAATTGAAACCTTTGTAATGGAACCTGAGTTGTCATGTTGGTCCATGATCACATATTGCAGAATTTTCTCCATTGTTAATTAAGGGCGGTGAAGCCTTCTGTGGTCAGTGATATGCTAGGCAGTTTACTGAATAAAAAAAAGAACTCAAGCGAACTATTGGGGTATATAACCTTAATTACAGCACTCAGAGACAGACATCAGAGTCTCTGAGTTCCAAGCCATCCATGACTACATATGAAAAACCCATCAAAAAATAATAAAAATAATTATACTTACTTTCAGTTTAGTTAGATACTCTTACTTTTATCAGTTGTCACCTGAGGCTATTGATGTTTGATTTTCAACAGCAATCACTATGTCATGACAAGAGGGTTCCAATCGAAGTAAAACAGCCAGTGAGGGCTTTTAAGATATTACTTTGAGACTCTTGTTGGTTGGAAGGCTGTGCAGACAAATAAGGCTGCATATATGCCTTGGGATGACTGGAGAGGCTACACTGAGAAATTTCTTCTTGGATATAATGGTGCTGTGTTAGAAGATTGTGAAAGTCCACAGTCTTGTGCAGAAGTGCGCAAAATTTTTAAAAATTTTTGAGTCACATTATGACTAGACCATGAGTCTTTGCTATGGTATGGTGTCCGGTATGAAACAGATATGGAGGTGAAATGTGTTTGCATGGTTAACTTTGGACTGTGATCTTTGTATTTTTTTTCTGGGAGGAATATAAATTTATATGACCACATAGTTACATGGTTGTTAATGAGGAACATGCCTCAGTGACATTCATATCTCATACTAAGTCAACCAAACACCAATTTACCAGTATGTGAGAGAAAAGTCAATGCATATTTTTGTGTGTGGTTAGAATATTGACTGTTTATTCTGTAGAAATAGATTACTAATCATATAATTGCTGTGAACTATTGAGCTACTGTGAAAAGAAAACTTAAAACCTGTGGTAGAAACTGTGAGATGAGATTCTACCCAGCATATGAACTTTATAGGAAATTGGAATGTCATCAAGATGTGAATTGAGTGGAAAAGGTATCCTGAGGACCTTCCAGAAGAGAGAAATTAACTCAGCTAGAATTTCCAGGGAATGGGGGGATGGATATGTAAATATGAGTAGTTATTAAAGAATTTAAATTAAAAAATTGAAAAAAATCCAGAATTTCCATATAAAATTTGTGTTCCAGGAATACAGAATTATCTTCAAAAGGGACCTGCATAGTATAGTAAGCTATCTTACCTTTTGCCAAATATTCATTATTTTTGTTTGACATACTAGAAAACTGCTGTTGTCTGCCAAATATTTGTGGCTCATTCAAATGACACACTTTGTGAAACTAATCGTTAATAGAGGTTGTATAAGTGGTAAGTAGTAAATATAACATGAGCCAATAGAAAAAATTGACTAAGACTTCGTGTTACACCATATATTTAAATTCCCGCTGAAGCAGTCCTAATTTGATCTGTTGAATTATAGGCAATTTGCGAATTTATGACTAAGTGATACATTCATATTATTGTATCCACTGAGTATTGTGTCAGTTTTATAAATTAATAACAAAGAAGCACTCTGAAGTATGCCAGACACAGATTTATGCATTCTGTCTTATGTGATCAATAGGATCACTCCTAGCTACTCTAGGCCAATCTCTCCCAATTCCTACCTATCCCCAGACCCGCTCTCAAGACTACAGAAAGGAAGAGCTGTTCAAAGATAGAATGAATACACTAAAGAAGAAATTATTCTTTCATCTCTATCAGTGTGCACACAAAGGTGAGTGAGTTTTTCTGTGGATGTGCTATAGATATATAAACTTTATTTTAATTCTGATATAACCACAAATATGGTTCTTTTCACTTCTACTTTCATCATAATTCTACAAAAAATCTGTCTGTGGCCCATGTTGTGGCAGAAGGCTGTGGTCTGCATTGACCTTTCTGAGAATGAACCATGCCCCATTCTGATGCCAGAGAGCTTGTAGATATCTGTGGTCTGAAATGTTCTAGAAACTAGGCAGAATTCTATAAAAGTGCCCCTATTTAGTGTAATGGACATGGCAGTTAGCTGTGCAGTGGTATTGATGTCTGCAGAGTCATAGTGGAAGTCTTAAAAATTGTGATAAGTATGCTCAAGTATATGGCTCTCTGTAAATGGAGTTCTTAATGTTTGTAAATAATAAAAACCAGGAGTCAGATATAGAGGAAAATGCTGAGTGATCAGAGAGAAGGAGCAAGCCATGGCCATTCCTTACCTCATTAGCAACTCAGCAGACAAGAGAGGAAATTCCTATTTCTTCCTCCTCATATTCTTTTTCTCCCCAGATATCTCACTTCCTGTATGTCTGACAAACCTCTGTGGTTAGCTAGTGGCAAGCTCCAATCTCTGATCTACAAACAGGCATTATTAGTACAAACAAGAAGATATCACCACAGCTCTCCACAGTTGATGGCTTCTGTTGAAGTGGCAGGTGGGGAAAGACTCAGTTTTCTTTAAGGGGCTGGCCACTGAGAATTTGACCATGTTCCAATACTCACGAATGTAAACAACACAAATTTGAATTTTTTTCTTCTTCCTTTCTTGGTGTGGGGGAGGTCATATGTGTGGGGCGGCACACCTGGGAAGATTGGGAGGATTGGGAATTGGGTATAATTGTGGTATATAATGTAAATTTTCTGAATAATCAAGAAAAATGTTACATAAAAATTCGATATGGAACTACAATCAAGAATAATTTTTGCAATGTATTGTGTTGAAAACTCACTTTAACTGTTCCTTGAAAGATTTGTTGATATCTTGTATTTTTTGGTTGGGATACTCCCTGAGCCAAAGCACACACAGGGGTGGTCCTAGGTCCTACCCCAAAGGATATGACAGACTCTGAAGACCCCCATTGAAGGCCTCATCCTCCCTGTGGAGCAGAAAGGGTAATGTGATAGGGTTTTAGTTGAGGGGAGTGGTAGCAGAGCGGGGGGAGGGAGAGGGAACTGGGATTGACATGTAAAACAATCTTGTTTCTCATTCAAATAAAAAGAAAAGAAAACTCACATGAAGTGAGAGTTAGTGTACTGTGTAAATATAGTGGTGATTTCATATGAGGGGATGTTGCTCTGAAGACCTACATAGACAACTATCTTAGGGAATATTTTGGAAAGAACATATGTATCTGTCCACCTATTGCCAATGTATTACTGAACAAATTTGAGTGTTATTTAACAGAAGAGTTGTCATTAGAAGGAAACAAAGGAAATTCTACTTTAGCTACAGAAGCCAGTGATGTTATTCAGGGCTCTCCAAGCAAATAAAAAACTGGATATGTGATATAAGGTATTTATAATATATAATAAAAATACTTAGACTGGCAAGAATTCCTATTTCCTGAACCCTCCCCTCCCCTTTGTGCAATTAGTGAGGTGCCTTGGATTTTGAAGTCAAGTTCCCATCAATTGAATGAGACGTAGTCACCATCTAATTTAAAGCTAGAAGACATGTTCCATGTTCACCTCTGTGTTTTTCAGCCCAGTTGGACTTTGATGAACACCCCTATATATGATTACAAAGTGGAGAGAGAAATAGATTGATAACCAGTAATATATTGGTGTAAAATACTCACACAAGGGAGCCAGTGACCAGGTATGCACTTGAGCAGGGCTTACCCAGAAATGCTTCCCAATCAGTTCAGCCATGCCCAAGTGAGCATGGTTAGGTGTACCTCTAATCAGAGCTTCTCCCTAGAATTCTCCTTTTAATCTAAAGAGGATTTAAACTTAACAGTGTAAGTTATCTATAATTAACAATCATAAAGGTGAATTATAAGAAGATATAATAATCTACTTATATCACATCCTAACTATATCTATTCCATCTAAACTCTAAAGCCTGAACACCTCCTTTCAAGCTCAACCCTAAACAATAGGAAACTGCCCCTAACTATGTGTACATTATCCTTAGAGTCAACACTGTGGAAAGGGGGCGTAGTTTTCTTCAAGTTACTTCCTGCTGAAATGGGATGACATAGCCTCATAGGGTCCTGTAGGAAGACAATGTTAGAGTAGTGAATGTCTTGAGCAATTATCTGCAACACATATATTCAGTCCATGTTTGGTGGGAGATGATTGATGGAAGGGCTAAGGTGCAGTCGTTATCTTAATTGAAGTCCTTGTGTTGATTGAAATCAGTACCTTAAGCTCTGGCCAAAGTGTCAGTTCAAACAAATCAAGATGGATCCAGTGGACTCAATGAGGTGGGCCCCAATTCCTTTCTGGAGAGTTCACGGATTGTTGTTAGGAAGATCTTAATTGCCTGGGGGAACTTCAACATTAATGTGAGTCGAGAAATTTTAACTTTAATATGAATGCATTCCAGGAAAGGCACCAATAAGGAAAATAATAATTATGACAGAATTTATACTTTCAGAGAAAAAGCCAAGAAAAGACAAATGACAATTTCCAAATTTTCTCTTATTCCATATTATATCAATTGGCTTCGTGATATGGTGCAGAAACTCTGAATTTTATGTTACTCACATTTTTTTTTCGGTTTAGAGGAGAAAAGGAAAACCTGGCTCTAAAGCCAGCATTGGTTTAATTGAATAGGGACTAGGAAGTAAAGGAAAATATATTTTATATACAGACATTTTTAGAGTTTACCATATGACAAATTCCTTTTGTTTGATGGTTCTTTTTGGATAACTATCCTCTCTTCTTTAAGTATCTATCCATTCTTTGTCCTTTTATTTCCTGGAGATGAGTTTTCCTGTGAAGATAAGAACAATACACTTCCCTTTCCTTTGTGAGACTTCCTTTTTTTTTCCTTTGTGAGGTTTCTATACAGTTCATAAGATACACCTTGATGGATGACCTGTCATTTCTCCTCATTGAGTGGTTTTTCTTTTTCGACTTGAATCTTGATCAACTTTGATGGTATCCGAAGTTTTTCTTCTCCTGTGGAAACGAAGGCAAAACCCCTTCTCCAATGTAATACATGTCCGGGTTTCCATACAGAGGTCAATACATCTTTGAAGTATACCGGCTGATTTAGTTCAGAAGTTTCTTCTGTAATCCAGTGTCTTTCTGAAGTTGTTTGTCCTTTTTCATTAGCATGAAGAAAGTTTAGTGTTAATATAGCATTATGTAACCTATTTGTGGATTATTTTGTCCCCCATGCCTGTTTATGAAGCATTTCTTCAGTGTTCAATTAGATCTCTCTGCTACTGCTTGTCTGGTGGGATTGTGTGGTATGCCGGTTATGTGCTTTATGCTATAATATTTGAAAAACTGTTCCAATTGGTGGAGACATATGCTGGAGCATTGCTAGTTTTTATTCATGCAGGTACACACATAATGGCCATTAGCACTAACAGGTGTATTATACCAGAATCAGCCTTTTCAGACCTAAGATCAGTAGCCCACTGAAATCCTGAAAATGTGTCAATAGTATGATACACATATTTTAAATTTCCAAGTTCTGGAAAGTGAAAGACATCCAAGTGCCAGACCTCATTTCTCTGAATGCCCTTAGGATTACAGCCTGCTGGCAATGGAGCTTGATTATAAAAGGAACAGGTAGGACAGTTTCTCACTATCTCTTTGGCTTGTTGCCAAGTGATAGAAAAAATTTCCTTTTTTAAGCCTTTGCTATTTACATGGTGTATCTTATAAAATTCAGAGGCTTCTAGCATGCTTCCTATTAATAAACAATCAATCTCATCATTGCCTTCTGCAAGTGGGCCTGGCAGACCCAAATGGGTTCTAATGTGTATTATATGTATCAGATGGGTCCTATTCCTGATTGTTTCTTGTAATTGTATAAACAGTGAAGTTAATTTTGTATTGTCAGGAACAAATTCAGCAGTCTCAATGTATAAAATGACTCACTCTGAATATTGAGAATCAGTAACTATATTGAGAGTCTGTAAAATCATAAGTACCATAAGAATTGAGTGTAATTCTGCCTTCTGTACAGAGTTATATGGGCTTTGAACTACTTTACTTATCTTTCCTGATTTATATCCTGCCTTACCTGATTTGTTTGCATCAGTGTTGAAGGCAGGGACTCCAGAAATCTGTGTTTTTCATACAATACATAGAAAGATCCAGATTGTCTTTTTATGTTTTTCATTCTGTCATTTTTGGGGATAATTGTTAATAGTTCCCAAAAATTAATAAAGCTGTCTGCCTGTATTCATTGTCCTTCCATAAGGAGGAAATTTCCTCATTAGTTAAAGTTATTATAATTTCTGCTGGGTCTTTTTCAGTCAGTTGATGAAGTCTTAATTTTCATTTTAGAATCAAATCAGAAATCATTTCTATGTGCCTCTTTAGCTTTTTATTCTGTTTATGTGGCAGAAAAAACATTCTAATATAAAATCGTCCCTCTGCATCAGAATCCCTGAAGGGTATTCTCTGCATTGTAAAATAACAAGAATATAGTCTAAATTAGGGTCCACACAATCTATATGTGCGTCCAACATTCTGTTTTCCACCCATTGTAATTCTTTTTCTGCTTCAGCGGATAATATTCACGGACTGTTAAAGTCCTTGTCCCCTTTTAGGGCCATTTTAAAATGCTTTAAGTCACGTCCTTCTACTCCAATTATTGCTTATAGTTGAGAAATTTCCTCTAGCCATTTCTTCAGGTCATTAAGAGTTTGATAATGATCTCTTCTAATTCGTATGTTTTGTGGACTGATTTTTGTAAGTCTATTTTATAATCTAAAGGAGTTTCCCAATTATAACGGGTTTCTTTGTAAGTCTCTGGTAGATCTACATTCATTGGTCCAGGGGCTGTCCTTACCCCATCTCCTATATAATCCAGGAGGTGGAGACCTTCTATATGAGACATTGTTGGAATTTCCTTGCCTACAATTTCTCCTTCTATATCCTATTCTACTACAGTTAAAACATCTAGTATACTGATGCCTTCTCCACCCTCTGGGGATTGCTCTTCCTACCCAAGTTCTTCTTTCATAACAGTTAGAGCACCTGGACTCTTGGTGTCTTTTTAGACCTTTGGGGTTTGCTTCTCCTTCCCAAGCTTCTGTGTCTTCACCTTTAAGACATATAGCCTCTTGGGGTCTTTTTAAACCTTTTGAGATTGCCTCTCCTACCCAAGCTTCTATATCTTGGACATTATACTCGAAATTAGCTGTATGCAAGACCCTCTCTTACATTGGTGATGATCTTATCTTTAAAGGCAAAAGTATTCTTTTGCATAGTGTATTCACATTTTCATAAAATGAGAGATTGTTTGAGTATTTTTCTAGAGTCTGGATATGCTACCTGCAAGTCTACTGCCCTGGATAGTCTCTGTAAATGTCAGTGAAATGTTCTGTCAGTCCCTGTGCATTCTTAGTATAGGGTTTTACTCTTTCTCCTGTTTAATGAACCCTGTCCCAGGCATTTAATGCTGCTGTCCTGAATAAGGACAATATATGCTCATCATATGCAGCCTGAGCTTGTGTGTCAGCATTAAGACCCTCACCAATAATCTTATATTGGGGAGCTTCATAACTTTTCTTTAAGCCTTGAAGCTTGAGAGCTTTTTCTTCATCCCTCCATAAATCTCCCCATTACAGTTGAGATGAATTTTCAAGTACAGCTGATATTAGGCATTCCCAATCTATGGGTGTTACTCTATTAAAAGTTGCCTACTAATTCAATGATTCTTTGACATAAGGACTATGAAGACCATATGAGACAACAGCCTCTTTAATTGCTTTCAAATCTTTTAATTGTATCAGTTCCCATTGATATGTGACAAGGCCATTTGGGTATTATTTTTGATTTTTCTGTCATAGTCACTGGGAAGACCATTGGTATGCGCATAACAATCTTAGGAAGGTCTTCCTGATGTTTGATTGGAATAAGTGCATTGGGTTGGGAGGAATCCAATTTGCAGTCATCCAAGGCTTGTAACCTGGCAACCACTCTCTTATTGAGAGATTAAATCTCATGAATCACATAAGATTCTAAGAATTTTATAGGATCATTAATTTTTCTTGTTTCTTCATTTACATATGCTTCTAAACCTTTAATATTCTCATTCTTAAATAGTATCTGAATGGCATGTAAATTGCCTTCTAAATATCCAATCCTAGACTCCAGCTTTTGGCCTGTGGCAGTAGAGTCATCAGAGACGGAGAGTATTATCTGGGCCAATTCATTAATCCTGTCCAGGTTCTTAGCTATTTTTCCATTTAAGGCATCAGGCATGGAACAAATTTTGGGTTCTATTTGGCCATGAGTTTGTTTTACCTGTGTTAGTAATGTAGCATGGCCAGATTTAGTATCTCAACTTATTTATGTAAATGTTTCATGTCTTGCATTTTAGAGATCAAGTTTCCTGGCTGGCTTTTATATCTTACATCCAACTTTCTAAGCTGCCCATAATTCCTATAGGTTCTTTGTCCTTTCTCTGTGTCTCAGTCCTCTGGTTAGAGATACCACATGAGCTATGAAGCTGACGGCTAACATAGTATACAGGTACATTTACTGGCAAGTCATAAGCCTCCTCTAACACCGAATTCACATAAGAAGCGAGAATATCCTCCAATTGTCTGGATTGTCAGATTTTCTGCCATATCATGAGTTTTTCTGTATCAGTTTCCCTTCCAGTCACAGTAACTGTGTTTGACCAGCAAGTGGCTGGTTGTGGTTGCACAATATTCAGCTGCAGATAGTTAAGTTGGTCTCAAGACAATCTGAAAAATATCTGAATGTCTTTCAGAATGAGTTAGAACGGACAGATCGGATGGGCCTTTGTTAGAAGGAAGGGCTTTGGAAACTAACAGGGCTGTAGGCAGTTCTGGGCACTGAAGCAGTGTCTGGCGTGACATGGCTGCACACTGTGCAGTGGTGATGGTGGCCGTAGTGACTAAATGGAAGGGGAGAGGCCTTAGGTTGTGAAAACCTTCAGAAGGCACCAGATGGAAACTACATTTGGGCTGGGAGACAGACTCAGGAGGGATGAAGCACCCAGGCTATGGTGGCAGTGGCAATGAGGGAGGCTGAGCCCCTAAATACCTGAAGACTGGAAATGCCAGTGACCAGCAGGGAAGTAACAGCAGCAGAGGCAGGTTCCTCTCTGCAAGCAGGCAGTGCCAGAGAGACTTAGTGGTGATGAGTGGTCATGGGCATCTCTCTCATTGGGGTTGGAGGGGAAGGGGAAGGGTTACCTGGGAAGCAGGATAAACCCTGCCAGCCACTGGCTGGGTTAATATTAGTTCCTCAGGTCATGGGTCCAAATTCAGTCACAAAACTTCTGACACCAGATAGAGATGATTAGAAAGTGGAGTCATAAATAGGTTAACTGGTAGTTTATTGGGGAAAAATACTCACACAAGGGAGCCAGTGACCAGGTTGCACCTCAGCAGGATGAACCCAAAAATGCTTCCCAGTCAGCTCAGCCAGGTGAAAGAGAGCAGGGTCACACCTCCCTCCTTCTTAAACCTTTGTTATGTAACTGTGACCATGCCTGCTTTGGCATGGTCAGCAGTACCCATGACCATGCCCAAGTGGGCATGGTCAGTGTGTACCTCTGTTCAGGGTTCCTCGCTAAACTACCCCTTGTTTCTTGCAGAAAATATTGTTTTGTTGAGACATATTTTCATTGTTTATGTGCTTCTATATGCCATATGGAAATCATTCTATGTCTTAAAATTTACACAGGAAAAAGGTGACATTAAAGAAAATGACTTAAAAGGGATGACTGGTGATCCATGAAGATTTTTAATGCAATCTTCTGATGCTTTTATAGTGTTTAGGAAAACGTTGTAAGAGATTGTTATTTGCTCAGTTGAGGCCCACTCAAACTATTGAGAAAGATTGGTTTACTCAAAGTCCATCTATTTGAGCAATCACATGTGCAGACTCTCTCTCTCCCTCTCTCTCTCTCTCTCTCTCTCTCTCTCTCTCTCTCACACACACACACACACACACACACACACACACCAAATCAGACAAGAAAATCAGTCTTGAAAAACATCCAGATCAATGTTTTCCAAATTATATGAGTACTATGAAATGTGCACATGGACTCAGAAAATTAAGCAGCAAAAGTAACAGAATGTAATCATGGTCTCAGCTGTTAACAGCTGATACTCATGTGAATGACTAAACAGGTTTTTAGTAATGATGTACATTCTCCATGTTTTGAATTCTCTCCACCTCACCCAGCCTCTTCTTCATTCCTATGTCCCAGGGACCATTACCCAGAAACACATTTCACTTTGGACTCCAAGTACCCACCTATAATATTCCCAGAGGATATTTCAAAAGGCAACACACAGCCACCACATTTTCCTAGGAAATACAGGGCAAACATATCTAAGGCCCAAAATATCTACACACAAAAACAGGACATGATATTAACATATATAACTATAATTATAATCTTCCCAATCCTAGATGCCTAGACAACAATTTAAAAAACAGTCAACAACAGCCAGGTCAATATGTCTGTACTGGAGACCAATAACCCTAATAATAAAGGCTGTGAATATTTAGAAAATAGAGCAGGAACCACAGAGCCAAACTTCACCAACAGAATGCAAGAGATGGAAAAGAGAATCTCATGCCTTGAAGACATAATAAAAACAAAAGATATAGCCTTCAAAGTATTAAACCCATAAAGATCCTGAAACAAAACATTCAGGAAACTGGCATACCATGAAAAGACAAAATCTGAGAATAATAGAAATTGAGGAAGGAGAAGAAACCAGATTAAAGGCACAGCAATTATTTTAAGGAAAATGTTAAAAATTTTCCTTACCTAAAGAAGATGATGCCTATCAATGTATAGGAACCATACAAAATTCCAGAATAATCAGGACCAAATTATAAAGTCTACTTGTTACATAATAATGAAAGCACTAAATGTACAGGAGAGAGAAAATGTTAAAAGCAACAAGGGGAAAAGAATAAGAAACATATAAAAGCAGACATATTACAATTACACCTAATTCTAACTCTCAAGTCAAGAGAGCCTAGAAAGATGGGCTACAGACTTTAACACACAACAAATGTCATCCCAAACTACCATATTCAGCAATACTTTCAATCACATTAGAGATAATAAAGCATCTGTGATTTAAACAAATTTAGCTAATAATGATCTGCAAATCCAGCCCTACAGAAGATTAAAAAAAAACAAAAAAAAAACCCAACTCTTTCCTAAAGTGGTTGACTACACCCAAGAAAACATAAGGAACAAATAATCCCAGACTATAAAAGTCAAAATAAAATAAGGGAAGTGAAACACATGCAGAGACAATACACACTTCTCTCTCTCTCTCTCTCTCTCTCTCTCTCTCTCTCTCTCTTTCTCTTTCTCTCTTTCTCTCTCTCTCTCTCTCTCTCCTCTCTCTCTCTCTCTCTGTGTGTGAGAGAGAGAGAGATTAATATATAGAGAGAGAGCAAGATACAACAGCAACAATTTAACAACGTAATAGGAATCCACAATCATTGATCAATGATATCTCTGAACATCAAAAGTCTCAATTCCCCCCAAAGAAGACACAGACTGAAAGAATAGAAGCAAAAATAGGAATTATCCTTCTGTTGCATCTGAGAAACAAATCTTAACTTAAAGATAAATATCATCTGAGGGTAGAAGTACTGGAAAATATACCCCAAGTAAATGGATCTAAGAAGCAAGCTGATATAAGGATTTGAATAGCTGAAAACCTACACCACACAAAACTAATCAGAAGACATAGGGAAGGATATTATAAGTCTACCCAAGGGAAAAAATCCATATATAGGAAATTTCATTTCTTATGATCTATGCCACAAATCCAAGGCCACCCAAGTTTATCATGTATTGACCCATCTACACATATAGTAGAAGACTTCAATACCCAACTCTTAATGACCAGTTACTCAGACAAATTAAACAGAGCAATGGAATGCTGGGACTGTTTTTTCAGGAGTCAAGAACTGATTCCAATAGAGAATTTCTAGGTTACCAAACCTCTGGAGCTCCACTCTGCATTGTATTGCAGATGCTATCTGATTTGCTGTTGAATGGCATAGCCTCAGTGGAGAATGTCCCCTAGTTTTGCATCTCTACAGAACTAAGCATTTGAATAGGCCTGCACCAGAGGTGGAGGGCTAGGTCTATAAGAAGAGTGAAGACAGATGGTGAGGAGGTATCTGTGGAGAGGTCTAGAGGAGTAGAGAATGTGGAGAGGGATCTGCTGAGAGACTACAGTTTTGCAGCATGGAACTGAGAGCACTCTAAACATGACAAGATGTCTGTGTCTGTTCTTTGTCAACATTGGGTTACCAGGAATTTCCAAGTCCATGCTCCCTGACTGAGGCTGGACCTCGTGGCTTCTGCGGTTTGGGACTGAGGTATGCTGAGCCATGACACTATTTGATGTTTTCAACCAAATAATCCTAACAGATATTTACAGAACCTTTCACCCAAGCATGAAAGATTATGCCTACTTCTCAGAAGTTCATGGAACTTTCACCAAAGCTGACCATGAACTTAGACTCAAAACAAACCTCGATACAGAAAAACTGAAATAAAACCCTGCATCATAAAAGACCACCATGAGCACATGCTGCCTATCCACAACAGAAACTACAAAGAATTTACAGACTCATGGAAACTGAAAACTCACTATTGAATGAAAAATAATTTAGGAGATGAAGGGACAAAGCGTAAGATCCTGAAAAGCTCAAGCCTCCGGCGTCTCAGCCCAGGACCTCGATCACCCCAATCACCAGGTGTATTCAAAAGCTTGATACAAACTGCATGAGGGTTTATTAAAGTTGTTTAATGAGCTAACCCCATGTTAGATGGGGTCTTTCATCCACCCAGGATGGCGGATGCCTAGAAAAAACAGCTTGAACCAGCTGCATAGAGATCTTGTAGGGCAGCATAAGGGGAGTGTCTAGGGGTACAAACAGGCTCAGGATTGGTGTGCCTCCAGGCTTGGAGGGTTTGCCCTGTGTTGATTGATCAACTGGTTGTTATGGCCCATAGGCCTTCCCAGGGTGGTTGGTGTGCTATGTGTGTCATTGCTGTGCACTTGTCCGTAAAGCACACCCAGAGCTGTAAAGCATACCACCACCAGCTAACTTCTGATTGGTTCCTTGCCAGGAGGCAGGCACCTAAGCTCTAGTCACCAAGGCAAGGTCAGAAAAGTAAGTGTTCGGCTGTTATGCCTGCCAAAATGGGGAGTTGGTCCCTTCAATAGTACCCTACATTTACTGGATGCTTTGTGTCAGGAGTGTTTTACATTTAACATTTTGTGAAAGCTATATCCATTCCTTTTATTGTGTCCTCCATGCCTGAGGTTCTCTCTTCCATATGTTGTATTTTGTTGGTGAAGCTGACTCTGTGGTTCCTGTTAAGATTTCTAAATTTTTCATTCCAGATTTTCTTCAGTTTGACTTTCCTTTACTGATTCTATTCCTACATTCAGGTCTTGAATGAGTTCATCCATTTCTGTTCACTGCTTGTGTTCTATTAAGTCCTAATTATATTTCCTCTATTATATTTATAGATATTGTTTTAAGGTCTTATGCTTAAGCTATGTTGGAATATTCAAAGACTGTGCTGTTAGGATTGCTGTGCTCTCGTAGAGCCATACTGTCATGGATATTAGTGATTGTGTTTTAACCTGCCATTTAGGTATCTGGGATTGGGTTAATTGTAATTCTAGGCCCCAATATCTGGTCTTTTCTTTGTTGGGTAGTGTTAGAGTTTAGGCATTTGTACTGGCATCTTCTTTGGGTTCTGACAGGATATACTCTCAACTGCAGCCACAAAGAGCACCACCTGTTCACATTCACAATGTTCCCTTCTAATAGGGCCCTGCCGCTCATTCATTTCTCTTTGTTTCTTTCTCTCTCTCTGTGTACATGGGTGTGGGTGTGTCTGATACCCCCCCTCTCTCTCTGCCTCTCTTTGTTCTCTCCCATTGCTCTTGTCCCTTGAGGCTACATTCCTCCCTGCCCTTTCCCCCTTTCACTGTCTTTTTCTTCTAATAAAATATCCCTCCACTTGAACTCTGTGGCCTGGAGTCTTACTCTCTCTAGCCACTTTTTAAAATTACAACAAGTAGATATTTTGTTCCTTGTTTTTTTGTTTACTCTCAGGTTTTAGGAGAGGGCAGTGGCTGTGTGGTGTGCACGGGAAATTTTTCTGTGGTTATGATAGGTGTGGGTACAGGGGCTTCCAGGAAAAATACTTTTCTGAGTGTTAGGACCTGAGACATAGGAATTGGGTAACATTGGGGATATATTTAGTTAGTTCCCTGAATATGGGAACAAAGAGTAAGAGGATACTACATCACATTTGTTAAAGAGCTGGGGAGGAAACTGATAGATTGGATTTTAACGGACTGAGTAAGAAGTGAAGATGTGGTCTTGGCCTACCATTATCCTTGGAAAATGTAGCCTATGTGTTCCCAGGGAGTGCCTGTTTGAGTTGGAGCCTAGGACAAAGCACATAGTGGGCAAGTGGAGGTTAAGAGGGAAAGAAAGATCTGTGGAATCCACTGGAGATGGGGAATAGGGGGAAAGGAGGCCTCAGTTGAGTTCAGTTGCAGAGCAAGGGATGAGCCTGGGGGATTGGATTTGGAGGAGAGGAATGAGAGATGAAGGTCTGGAGTCAGGTACATCCTTCCCTAGCTAACGTTGATCTTCCATTTTACTTTCAGTCTTTTTTTCTTAAATTCACAATGCACATTCAAAATTCTACACTACAATGTCTTCATTTGATGAAAATTAGATCTAGCTATAATCTGCATATAGTCAGATGTATAAAATGTGTCTAATAACTGAATTCACAACATTATGTTAGCTGTACTTGGAAAACAATTCAACACTAAATTAATGCTATTTTTGGCTCACAGGTAGCTGTTGAAGTTCCGTATGAGTAGACATTTATCTTTTTGCTTCTTTCTCCTCCTCCTCCTCCTCTTCCTTTCTTTCCTCCAATTTTTTCTTCTCCTCCTGCTTTTCCTCATCTTTCTCTCCTTTCTTCTTTCTGAGAATTGTTCTCACTATGCTGCCCAGTGTGGCCTGAACTTTTCTGCTCAGGTGACTTTCCTATTTCAGTTTCTGAGAGCTAGGACTACAGGAGAGTGATAGCATGCCTGACTTGAAATGGTTATTTTTTCTTAATATATCGGCATAGGACAGAATGCATAGACATTTTGAAAAACAGGTGTCTGTATTTTTTTATAAAGATGTGTTTGTGTGTGTGTGTGTGTGTGTGTGAGAGAGAGAGAGAGAGAGAGATAGAGAGAGAGAGAGAGAGAGAGAGAGAGAGAGAGAGAGAGAGAGAGATGAAGAGAGAGATGAGATTAATTAGGGGAATTTCAGTAAAGAATTTCCTTTCTCCAGTATGCTTGGGCTTCATTCTAGCAAGAGATCACATTTTCTCAGATGAGGAAAGTAATATCTCCAAGCCCATCTTCCTGAGCAGGAGGGAAGCATCATTAGATAGCTTTGGAATTCTACCTTGATCTTCAGCTAGCCCACACTAGATGGACTTTCCAGCCCCCATAATCCTGTGAGTCAATTTCTAGAAAGAAATCTTCCATTTCCTCAGTGTAAATGTTTTAAAAAATAGAAAAGAATTCCCATGTGGCACAAAGGTATATACAAATAAAGCAAATGTATCTAAACATGACAATTGTTTTTACAAGAAAAAAAGCGCATCAGAATGCAAGCAGGGTGACAGCACATGGGAGTTAACAGGAATCAGGCTTATGGCTTTGATACAGTTGATGACTGAATCTCATCCAATTCCAGGGAGCCAAACTTCAAAATCTAAAGCAATTGATTAATTGCATAATGGGAAGCAGAGGATCTCACAAATATGAGTTTTTGATAAGCTAAATTCCTATAATGAAGAAAATGATTACTTACACTACACACCCATTGTTATTGTTTTTTGGTGGAGCCCTGGCTAATTATATTGGCTTTCCCAGATAAAGCAGATTCCCTCTTGTAGGACAACTTTGCATGGAGTTTGCTTTTGAAGATATTAAATTTTAACTGACTTTTCAAAAATTTAAGTGAAGTTATTAGGTAGATGGCTCTATGTGAATCTGCAGTGCTGACACCTGCACTCGGGAAAGGTAAAAATTAGAGAGGCATTGCCATACAGTGACTAGGAGAATGATGGTAATAATGACCTAGATAGAAGGCAGAGGTCTGTGTCTGGCATGTCTCACTATGAATACTATGTAGTATTTCACAGTTATTAGTTTATAAAACTGGCATGACATTCAGTCACATATAATAAAAAGAGTGTATCATTTTATTATGCATCCACAAAATGACTAGAATTCAACAAGTCAAAGCAAGACTCCTTGAATATGAATCTCAAATTATGTTGTATCCTGTCTTCTTAGTCATTTTGTACTTTTGTTTTGTGTTATTCATACTTCTTCCATCCATGCAACATCTACTGACAACTGTTTTGACAAAACATGTCACATGATGAACCTACCAAGATTTGGCAGGCCACAGCATTTTTCTACATTATTAACAAAAAGTAATGAGCATTTTCCAAAAGGCAAGATAGCTCACTATATTATAAATTGCTTTTTGGAAATAATTCTGTGTTTCATGAAATAAACACATTTAGCTGCATGATGGTTGTGCATGCCTTTAGTCCCAGCCCTCAGGAGGCAGAGGCAGATGGATCTCTGTGAGTTTGAGGCCAAGCCTGGTCTACAAATCTACACAGAGAAACCCTGTCTCAAAAAACCAACAAAACAGAAAGAAAAGAAAAGACATTTAAATTGGAAAAATTCACTGGATAATTTTCTACCTTCTATGGCATCACAGGGAACAGCTTTACAACTGAATTGACATATTGATGAGATTCCAATTTCCCATAAGATTTCATTTACTAGTTGAAATCTATAAAAAGGCACACTATTACTACTATAGATTTTACATTTTCAATTAACATAACCTAATAATGTACACTAATATTTGATGAAAAATCTATTACTACAGAAAATTACAGATGGTGGGTTAGACCCTCCTTAGTAATGGCGAAAATACTTCACAGATATGACGATGAGTCAATCTGAAGCAATCAATTTTTCCATTGAGGTTCCTTTTCTCAGGTGTCATCTTCACAGCAAAAGATTAGCTATCACTCCACTAAAACAAACAAATTCTGCTTTTTTCAATATGTATTTTGCCTTTATCCCATTTCATGGACAGCTGGTTTTTTTACAAAGGAAAAGAAAAATAAAAATCAATCTATTGCCCCTTCTCAGCATGATGAATACTTTATATAATAGGGAAGCTCATTGGCGTTGGGGAGGCTTAACTGGAAAGCCATCTTCCCTTCTCCCAATCATGTCAAAAGACATGTCATATTCCCTCACTCCATCAAGCTTCAATGGGTAAGAGGTAAGTGCTGTTGTCAGATTCCAGAGAGAGAAAGAGATACAGAAGGCAGTTGGGGGAATGAGATCAGGGTTGTTTCTGGACTTTAGATGACACTGTTGCTGTCTACCCTTCATAACAACATAGGCCTAAGAAAAAATATCATTGCCTCCTGTCCCATCTCCTTATCTCCACCAGTCCTCACTAATGTCCAGGAATGTAGGAAATCTGCATCATTGAGAACCAAATAATGAAGTCTTAGATCCAGGGCAAGTGGATGAGGAAGAGAACATTTTGGCCTCCCAGGTGATAATACAGGAAGTACTTGACAGGCAGCCATGTAGTTTACCTGTTTAGTGAAGTCAAGAGTGATACCATCAGATAATAGGCATGAAGCTGGGTGCAGGAAATGGGAACTCCCAAGTTCCCTTCTGCTCTGCTATATAAGGTGCTGGCTGAACTTTAAAACCACATACAAGGTCCCAAGACCCTGAGTATAGAATCTTCAGTCAATGAGCTCTGAAACTATGTGGAGAGAGAGGTATTGTCCTCCAGCGTGACTTGGGTCTTCCTTCTCTTTGGTAAACCACCCCCACTTAAATATTCTAAGCCTCAGTTTCTCATCTTTAAAAAGGTAGCACTACCATCTTCACAAGTTACAGAAAGGGAAAGATAACATGGGCTTTGGAATTACATGCCCCAGATCACCCATGTAGAAGTGTCCTGCTGAGCTCACAGCCCACACTTGGAAGGCAGGAATGGTAAAAGCAGCTTTCTGGTAAGGGGCTTATATTGTAGATCACATGAAATTATGTAAGCACTTCTTATACCTGGATTAGTGGGTAGAAAATAGGGTCTAGAAATTTGGTTCTCTTTCTGTTTCCTAGATACACATCTGTGGTCAGTGAGGGCACTTATCCTTTTTCTCTCTTTCTAGTTCCTAGATGTAAACAGTAAGAAGTAGATTATATGTTTTTTTATCCAGAAGATACACTGGGTATCATTCTGTCAGACTGTTCTCCCTGCCTTAGGAAGCAATCCATACTGTTCCCTTCTCAATATAGTGCTATTCCCTTTCATGCCCCATTAAGTAAACATTCATTAAAGTGTTTCCACTTGCTCTCTGGAAAGATTTTTTTATGCTATGATAAAATTCCCTGGTAAAGAAAACTTAATAAAGCAAGTATTTATTTGGATCACACCTCCAAATTACAGTTCATCACTGCAGTGAATTCAAGGTGGCAAAATATTGAAGCAGAGTCACATTATATCCATAGACAAGAACAGGGGGAAATGAATTAGTGCAAGTATGCTTGTATTGAGTTGGCTCTCTCCAATTTAGAGTTCAAATGGTATTTGCTTAGGAAATTATTCTGGTCAAAATTTCAGTGCCGCTTCTGCTGTTACTAGTTGATTTATCTAAAGAATTTGTTTCGGTGTTGGAAGTTGTCTAGCAAAAAATGTTACACTTTTAGTCTGAAATGGATACTGAAATTAAGATGTGTTTTCCCAAATAAATTAATAAAGGACAAGCCCTCACAGACAGTCAGAGACATTGTAAAGTTAAACAATCTCTCACTGATGTTTCTGGAGACATGTTTCCCCTGTATTAAGTTGGCAAGTAATTCTACCCCTAGCAGATTCTGATAGATTTGTGGCAACAAATATACTCCTAAGGTTCCCTTGGACTTCATTTACCAGGATCAAAGAAGGGATTCTAAACGCCATTCCAGGAGAACAGCTTGTTTACTCCAGCACTGAGCTTCTCTCACAAGCATCATATGTGCTTAAGTGAGAATTCTCAAGTAAGTCTAGAAGAAATAGGCCTCAAATCAACAGGAAGGGTCTTAGAATTAGGTGTTTGGAAAAACTTTATGTCCTGGATTCCAGTGGGTGATATAGTAAGAGAAAATGATCTGAGACCAAGTGGATGCAATATAGAGTCTGGAGAAAGAGAAGGGATTACTTTCCCTAGATTTATCTGAGTTCCTCTAAAACTGAATGATAAATAACTCCACCCCTAAGCAGATTGCAACACTGTGTTTCTATTTCAAAATAACTGGTATGGTTCCTGTTTCACCATAACACAAACACACCCTTTATTTAGGATAAGGCACATTATCTCTTTTTTCTGCAGATCAGGACCTGGGATCTCACAAGCACAGACACTCGGCTGAGCTAGCTCCTTACCTCTCAACATGTTTGACCTTGACAGAGGGCCACACACGCCTCATGGTGTCATGCTGCTGCCTCTATTGTTGGGACTCACAGGTGAGCCTAACCCAGGAAGACAGTAATCTCTCTGCCTCTGTCCACCTCTGCCAATGGTACGCAAGGACTTCAGGTAAATACAAGGACTGCCATAGGAGGGAAGGTCAAACATTGTCTGAGGGCCAACAGCCAAAGTCCTCAGCACTGCTCTGAGATTACATCAATTGTGACAGGTGGGTAGAAGCATCCTTGCAGATAATGCTTCAGAAACAGTCATTTCATATTTCATCTAACAAAATTCTTCTCAGGCAAATTCCACTTAAATCACTATAACTCTGAGGTCCAACAAAGCCAAGAAGTCACTTGCAAAGCAGCTGATGAAATTGCTTGGCTCTTTACACTGCATTCACTCTCTTTGCTTACTTCCTGAGACACTGAGATTCACATGCAGGCCAGTGACAGGACTAGGGGTGAAATGTCGCTTCAAAAATGTCTCTGGAAATGCTCAGTCACCATTCTTTCTCAATTAGGCTCTTCATCCTGTCCTCTGTCTTCCAGTTCCTTATTCATCTGATCTCAGGTTTTTCACTGAGTGCTACGTCTTTGAGAACCTGTAATACGTTATCTTTTCTTCCAGGTTTCTGTGTTTATTGCTAGAGTTGCCATGACAAGGTACCACAGTTTAGTGCCTCAAATGAACCATTTGGATCTTTCTCACAGTTGCTCTCCATTTGGCAATATATTTCGTTATTTAGACTATTTTCTTTAGTGCCTTTTTCATACTTTCCTTTTGCTCTATTCATATCTCAATTGAATGTTGCATTGTCTTGGTCCATTAGTACAGTACAGTGCAGTCCCACCAGATCATCAGTGTCCAGGCAAGAAAGGGCAGAGATGTCAGAGCTATGGACCTATGAGCAAATAGGGTGCTATGATGGGAGGACAGGTGACAAGAAAGAGTGTAGACAGATGATGAAGACATCATGTGCAAATAATAAACAGTGTCTCCAGAAGGGTGGGGTGCTATGCCCTGTGATATTGCCTTATTACACCAAATTAGAAGTCTGACCTCCAAAGCACGAAATAAAGTGTTTCTGTTGTGTCAAACCACTAACTTTATAGGAATTTCTTGCATCATCCTTAAAGTTAATATGATGCTGGGCCTGTAGAGATGGTTCAGGGATTAAAATAACTTGCTAATCGTCCACAGGACCCAGGTTCAGCGATGACTTAGAACTATAAATAACTTCAGTTCCAAGGGCTCTGACACCCATTTCTAGCTTCCTTGACCAGTAGGCATGTATTTAGTGTATAGGCATACATAGAAGCAAAATATTCACACATATACAATTAATTAGATAACTAATGTGATTATAATTTTAAAAATCTGTTACCATAAGCTGATGTTTTATTTCTCTAATTAAGGTGGGAATTACTTTATATTGGTAGCTATCTGTGGCATTTTTATTCAACCTGGTAAAGCAACCCCATCTTGAGCTATAGGACTGACTCAAAGAATCTTGTAATCAAATGTACATCTCAGTATCTACACCTAGCACTATGCTCACATCTCACTGGTCTAAAACAGTCACATAATTACACCTATTACTATTACTATTACACAAGAAGTGCCTCATGGGACCCCAAGAGAAGATTACATAGTCCCTCAAAGAAGGAGAGGAGGACAAGAACCCCTGAGAAAATTGGGAGCACTGAGAGGGAGAGGTGGGAAGGGGAGGGGGAGGAGAACAAGGGGACTGAGACAGGGGAGCAATAGAGGAAAGCAAGAAAGGAGATAACTTGATAGAGGGAGACAGTACAGTTATGGAGAGAGGTCTGGCACAGGAGAAATGTTAGGGGATCCACAGGGATGACCCCAACTAAGAATTTAGGCTGTGGTGGAGAGGCTGCCTTTGATACCCTTCCCCTATAATGAGATTGATGTCTACCTTGGTTACCATTCCTAGAGCCTTCATCCAGTAGCTGTTTGAAGCCAAAACAGGCACCTACAGCTAAGCATTGAACCATACTCCTGGAATTCAGTTGTGGAGAGGGAGGATGGATGAGCAAAGGAGCCAAAATGGTACTCAATAAACCCACAGAAACAGTTGACCTGACCTAATGAGAGCATGGAGATCCTAGTCGTAAAGCTGGGGAAACAGCATTGGACCAAACCACGCCCTCTGAATGTGGGTGCCAGCTAGGAGGCCAAGACAGTCTATGGGACCTCTAACAGAGGAGCCAGTGTTTACTCCTAGAGCACAAATGGACTTTGGGAGTCCATTCCTATGGAGGGATACTATTGCAGCCCAGATACAACAAGGAGGACTAGGCCCTCCCCCAAATGATGTGACAGAATTTGACGGTCCCCAGTGGAGGGCCTCACTATCCTTGGGGGGGGGGGCGTGTGTGCATAGTTTGAGGGGATTGAGGGGAGCATGGGAGGATGCATGAATGAGGGATGGGGTAATGGATATGTAAATATGAGTGCCTCCAATAAAATAAACATACTACAAAAAAAAAAAAAAGAAAAGAAAAAATGCCTCATTCCACAAGCACAGAAATTGAGAACAAAACAGACACTGGATGAAGCGTGAGAATTCCAAATGGAATTGGGGCTTCAATCAAAATACTGCCAAGTTCTCAGTGTCTCTGTGATTCAGTTTCTGCATCTGTTACATCCTTGTGTTAGAGACCCAAGATGGGGGAACTGTGATCATGTGCATGCTATGCTCTAGTAATAAACAGTATTTGATCACAAACTAGAGGAGCCTGTGGGTTTCCATCATCATGAGCACTAACTGATATTTCCGGCAGGAGAAGCTACAAAGGAGCTGAAGGTGATTCAGCCTGAGAAATCAGTTTCTGTTGCTGCTGGAGAGTCAGTCATTCTTAACTGCTCTGTGACCTCCCTGCTCCCTGTGGGGCCCATGAAGTGGTTCAGGGGTACAGGACAGAGTCGGCACCTCATATATAGTTTCACAGGAGAGAAGTTCCCCAGAGTCACGAATGTTACAGATACTACAAAGAGAAACATCTTGGACTTTTCCATCCGCATCAGTAATGTCACACCTGCTGACACTGGCACCTACTACTGTGTGAAGTTCCTCAAAGCAGAAGCTGACAAGGAGCTTCAGTCTGGGGGAGGCACAGTGTTGTATGTGCTTGGTGAGTATTACATTGCCCTCCTCATCCTCATTTCTCCAACAGGTCAAAATGTGTCAAAGATGCTGTGAGCAACAAGGAAGAAGCAAACCTGAAAGTGACTCTCATGCTCATGGTGTGAGTTTACCCCAACTGTGTTACCTCAGGATAATTTTTTGTAGTATTATCAATTTGTCTGCAAATTTGATGATGGTATTGTTTTTATCTTGCTTTCCTTCTTACTCCATGGCTAGCAATGTGGCTGTGTGGCTGACCCATTGAAAAGTCCTCTTCTTCTCACTTTCTCACTCCTCTCCTTCTCTTTAGCCTAGTTTTCCCTTCCTATTTATTCTCTTTGCCTGCTAGCCCCACATATTTTTCTCTCCTGCCTAGCTATTGGTCATTTTTCTCTTTATTAGACCAATCAGGTATTTTTGACAGGCAAAGTAACACAGCTTTAGAGAGTTAAACAAACACAACATAAAAGAATGCAACACAGGTTAGCATTATTAAACAAAATTCCACAGCACAAATGAATGTAACATATATTAAATGAATATTCCACAACACATGCCCTCTGGAAGAGTCCTGCTGAATTTGAGGACAAATTAGTTATAAGGATGTCACCAGTTTCCTACCAGGGTGTGGCATTGCAAGTTTTCTCACAACCTCTCAACAGAGAGAGACAAGAAGAGTGGCTTCATCCTGGTAGCACACAGGGGCCTCCCATGATACCCTCTTCCTGATAGCACTGTATGTAAACTTCCCTAACTAAAGGAATTAAGTCATGTGACACACTTAACGAAACTGCTGACATGTAGGAAATATTCATCTTGTGGTTTTGTTACTCAGAAACCATGTGAGCTTAAATTGTCACTTTCCCCCTCCAGGTCTTAGTTATCAATTCAGTGAGGGTGGGGCTTGGTAGCTCTCAACCTGGCTGAAATAACTTTGGAAATAAGAGAAATCCAAGATCTATGTTCATTTAATTGGTCTGATATGGGTTTTGGCCTCTCAAATATAAAATACTCCAAAATGTGCTGACATACAGCTCAGGCTTAATATCTCCTGAGATACATTTTCTGAAATCACAGGAGATATTTGTGATTATTCCCTTGATAGCTTTGTTAGGCCCCAAGCTGAGGCATCACAACCCCTTATGCTTCAAAGTAGCAGGACCCAGCCTGATGCATACAATATCCTAAAATCCAAATAATAAGCCAGAAACGTAGCTCAGAGAGGACACCCTAGGCACTCTAAGATCCAACCATGGCAGAAGCCTGTTCAACTCCAGTCTCAGGGCACAACTTCCCCAGAACAATTTCTGAGTCCAATCATTTCTCTCTTTCACTCAGAAATCTACCTTAATGACACAGAATGTCACTGAGCTCTATCCTTCAACCTTCTCATGGTCATCTGCTCTCTTTAATTAGCATGTGTGGAGCAGGTGTTTATTGTACTATAAAAGCCACTGACCAAATTAGTGAGATCATTATGAAAGAAGACAGTGTTATGTCATCAGTGGTGGCATCACAGTAACACGCTTGTCTACATGCTCCTTTGTAGCTAAACCATCTCCTCCTGTGGTTTTGGGCCCTATAGCCAGAGTGACTCCTGAACAGACAGTGAGCTTCACATGCAAGTCTCATGGCTTCTTCCCTCGGAACATCACACTGAAGTGGTTCAAAGATGGACATGAGCTCTCTCACTTCCAAACTACTGTGGACCCCAAAGGAGAAAGCACCACCTACAGTATCTCCAGCACAGCCCAGGTGGTGCTAGGTGCTGGGGATGTAAACTCTCAGATTATCTGTGAGGTGAATCATGTCACCTTGCAAGGAGGTCCTCTCCGTGGGACTGCCAACTTATCTGACACCATCCAAGGTAAATGACTCTGAATCCCAGCTCAAGTTCATATCTGTTCAGAATGGTTTTGTCCGTAATTCCCAGCAAGTATTCATGAATACCACACTGGGGTGGGGGAATCATAGACTGTGATCAGCACATAAAGGAAATTGTATTTATTTTAACAGAAGAAATTACAGTTGTACTGATTATGAGCCACACCCCTCATTCCTGGCATTTTCGTACACTTTACTGTTGTTACTGCTTTCCCATTGCACATGGGAGTTCTGCTTATTGATTTCACTTATTACTCCACTCACTCTGTGACTTATGTGTCAGCAGTTTAGGGTCTCTACTCTGGCACAAATAATCATCCTGTCCCCATGATGAAGTTGTAAGGGGCATGGTGCACATCAGCCTCTCCTCTGGGATCATTTTGTGCTTAGGTTCTGAAGTCTCAGCTTCTCATTCTGCATTTCAGTTCCACCCACCGTGGAAATCAGCCAGCAACCAACAATGATGTGGAGACTGGTAGGTGTCACCTGCCAGGTGAATAAGTTCTACCCTTCGAGACTTCGGTTGACTTGGTTAGAGAATGGAAATATATCCCGGATAGAAGACCCTTCTACACTCACAGTAAACAAGGATGGAACCTACAGCTGGACCAGCTGGCACTTGGTGAATGTATCTGCTCATGAGGAGGACATCAAGCTTATGTGCCAAGTTGAACATGAGAGACAGCCACTAGTCTTAAAATCCCATACTCTGGTGATCAGTGCATTGCAGAGGGAACAAGGTATTGGCAGCATATCTGGTGTTGCTGCACCTCAGCTTCTGACCTGTTTACCAATAGTTCCTCTCTTTTTGAATGTCAAATGTAGCACTTTGCTTATTTTGTGTTAATTCTAATATCTACAAACTAAGTAAAAATTTAAAGTCAGGTTTCATAATGACTTTCACAGGTCTCTTACATCCTTCTGTTGTGTGTTGACATTTACAGATATTAAATAAGGGAGACAGGAAGTCATCATCCTACCCTAGAATCCTGTCTCTTTCATTTTTAGCTAACCTTTGTTATAACCTCATGTTCATCTTCTTCATTTTCAGTATCCTGCCTCTCTCTTTTCCATTTTACACTTTTCCTTGAACATTGGGTCCTCTCTCACTGTTCCATGCTATCTCCTGAGAGTAATTCACACAGGTCTCAAGAGGATCTATATTGTTAGTGTGGATGGGGAATCCAAATGAGTGTGAATGAATGGTCCTAACAGGAGCCTCATTTTCTTCCAGTTTTGTTATAATGGACAAATATCTATGTATCCATGTCCCGTCCCTTGGGTCAGTCATTCAGGGTTCCGGAGGGGGCCTGCCTGAAAGAGTCATGGACAAGAGAAGGAAGGAGGCCAAGCGGCGCGAAAGAGGGGACCAGAGTCCATCTGTGCATTGTCAAGACCTCGATTTATTGGGGTTTAGACTGGGCTTATATAGCCCTTCACCAAGGAAATTGGGTATGCGGGGAGATAACAGGAAGGAACATCTGGTGTATGCTGGGGCCAGAGCATTCTTCTTATCAGCCGGTATATCTTGTGATCTTCCCCAGAACAGTGAACAGGAAAGCCCCAGGACCTTTCTTGAAACAGAAGCAATTAGCACTTCCCTGTGGCCAAACCATCTAATTACAGGTTACAGGAGGCTCACAGAGCTGGCTTTAAGCTGCAAACTTAAAGGTCATTAAAAGGCTTACAAAGGTGGGCTTTAAGCTGCATAGTTTTGGGTCATGGCCCCTTACATATCCAGACCCTGACTCCATAGTCACTACATGCAGCTTTCCATTTAGCTGCCTATCTCTTCCCTTCATCAGTTGTCCAAAGAGTCATCAGTTTTATACACAGGAAATATAGGTATGGGGAAGTAATAGAGTTATTGAGTTCTTGTCTTGAGACCATGTGATCTGATCTAATTAATATACCAAAGGGAAATCTAAGGTCCCAGGGATCAAAGTCATTAGCAATATACAAGGAAAATTTTGGTAGTAAACTATTTTTCCTTCCAAAATGTTGAAATATAGAACCTAGTTTGTACTTGAACCTGTGTGTGTTTTACTCTGATGCCAAACCTAGAAAAGAGAAGGTATGGCAGAGTACTAGTCTTAAGTGCAAGTATAAAATGGAAATTTTATATAGTATATATATTTCACTCCATCTGTAAAAATTCATTCAATCTATCACATGGTAGTAGAAAACTTATCAAATTTTCCGTATAACCAATTAGTTATTGACTAATTATGGTAGATTCCGAGTTGTGTCAGTATGACACTGATGGAACTATTTTCACTTAAAAATATAAGATAAAAAAAAAAAACATTTCATCTTTTATAACCAGATCGTTTGGTTATCAGGACAAAAAGTTGGAAATGACAGGAATGCTAGCAAATGAGTAAAGTAAAATTATAATTATTTATAATTGAAGGCAAGAAGGCAACAATCTTTGAGGGTTTCATGTTTTGTTTTATTTAATGTTAAGAAATCTTGGGGAACTCTCACTTCCTCTCAATTTACAACTCTTGGTGCAGTGAATTTACTGGAACAAAAATGTAGTTTGTAAATCCTGCTTGGGAAATAAAAACAACTGTAGATGGTGAAAAAAAGTATTTTCCCTTGAATTTATACTACTCACTGTGGAAAAAATTTCTATGCAATTTTTGTAGGAACAGAACAAAGAAAGCCATACCTGAAGACACTTTTGCATTGCATTGGTGGGAACATAGAAAATGTGTGTTACTATACCACAGAGAATCCGAGGTTTCAAATGGCATCTGATGACATGCTTGACATCTGGTTTGGTGAAAGCTATTGGTCTTCTACGTTAATAGATTATGAAGTAAAACTAATATTATGCTTGTACATTCTGGATTATTTACCTAATGACCACAAGCTGTTAGGACAAGTACAGAGGAAGGTGATGTATGTCTATTAAGAGAGCTGAATATGTTCTATCATAACTTGGCTCTATAATTGCAATATGAAATTAACTGAATTTCAAAAAGTTAATAATTTTTATAAAAGGATCAATTTGAAGGTTCCGTTGGTGATATATTATTTATGATTTATTGAAGTTTGCCTGAGGATTCAGAAAGCAAAGTCAGACTCAAGCTATAGAGATCAAGCAGTGGTAGTACACAACTTTAATCCCTGGACTCAGGAAACAAAGTCAGATGGATCTCTCTGACTTCAAAGCCACCAGGGCTACACAAGATTGAATCAGTCTAAAAGAGTAACAGAGCTCACACCTTTAATTCCAACACTAGAGAGATATAAAAGATAGTAGCAGGGTCTTTACTATTCAGTCTCAGGATTCTCCAGCCACTTTGAGGAGAGCTTAGCAGCAGTCTAGGATTGCAATCTGAGGTTTGGTGGAGCCAGGATCACCTTTCAGTCTATAGTAGCAGTAAGAGCTAGTAGGTGGCTGCTTTGTATTTCTGATCTGCAGCTTAACGATTCAACCATAAAATCTGTCTCTGGGTCTTTTATTTATCATGCTACAGTTTGACTTCTTTATGGAAACTTCTGTTCATAAATGCTAGTGCTATATGGCATTAAGTAGAAATTCCTACAGAATCTCTCTAGAAGGATAACTTGGTGACCTGTGGCAGGGCCAAAGATCTCAGGTTCAGGCAAGAGGCTTACAGCAAGGCAGGTGAGGGGCTTGTTAAAAAAGTTCTAATCTGAGGGCCTAAAGGAAATCAACCAGCTCACACATGCATTCCTCATTGCTCTTTATTCTTCAAGAATGGAATCTCTTTATTATTCAAGAAATGTTCTTCACAAAAAGTACTCTCAAAAGCTCTCTTTAGGATTTCTCCTTAAAAGTTTTAGTATTTTTCCTTCTATAAGCTCTCTCTTAATGTTCTCTTTCAAAAGTTCTCCTTAGAAATTCTCTGAGAGTTCTTTCTAAGAATTCTCTAAAAGTACCTTCTAAAACTTGTTTCAAGGTTACTTCTAAAAAGTCTCCAAAAGTTCCTTCTTCTAAAAGATTTCTTGACTTTTTTTCCCTATCCCACAAGGCTTCTAGTTTTTATATCCACAGGCACATTTAACAACTCTCTGACAACAGGGTATGCATTTCTTTCAGAACCAAGAAAGTCATTAGATCTTGAAAGAGGGAGGCAACTCACATCTCTCCCTCAATGTGACTTGCAAAATGTTCAGCGGTACTTGTAGAACTGGATGTTAACAGATTAAAGAGGGAAGTGATATGTGAAAGGGGAAAACTAAGGCTATGTAGTGTGAGATCCTGAGAGTGTAGCTCTTACTGCTGATTCTCCAGTGAGAAGGAATTCCCTTTCTCTGGGACCTTTTTGAGAGTATAAGGCCTCCAGTATATATTCAATATACAGACACATTCATAGTAACAAATATTCTGGAACTGATGCCTAGAATATTAATTGCTAATTATGTAATAAATTTAAAAAGGTTCACAACACAAAGCAAAACTAGAAATCTCTTTAGAATATCTTCTGCTTTGAAGTAGTAAAGCTGGGGTAGGGCACAGATTCAAACTCCTCCGAGATTTGATAGACTTGGAGATCTATAAATGGGACAGATCAAGCTCCCTGATCATAAATTCCTTGTGTCCTCTCTAATGGTTCCTCCTATCACTTGATTTCCAGAACCGAAAACATCAGATACTGCTGAAATCCTTGGAGCTGTGCTTATTGGACCCAAATTGCTACTGGTAATTGGTGCCTCTGCCATCTACATGTACAAGAAGCAGAAAGCCTGACAGTAAGTTAGGAGGGATGGAGGGTGTATTAGTTACTATTCTGTCAATAACATGATACAGCATGCTGAAAACAATGTATAGAATAAAGGGTTTATTTGGCCATACTGTTCCTAAGGCATGTCTATCCATCAAACCTGAGAGGCATGAAAGACAGATCAGAAAGCTAAGATCTACAATCTCATTAGAGAGAATGAAACAGATAGAACAAACTGAAAGTAATCACAAGATCTTTTAATATCAAAGCTCACTTCCTGTGACATACTTCCTCTGGGGAGACTGCACTACCTGAACCTCTATAAAGAGGACCACCTTCTGGGAACCGAATATTCAGATATTCTAGAACAGAGAATGTTTCTTATTCAAATCACAGGGTGGGGGGATAATAGTCTATGGAATAACAAGGAATTAAAAGGATCAATAGAAAGGCCAAGGCATTTGTCAAACAGATTTAGAACCTGTGGTGATAACATGTTGCTGAGGATGCTCAGGAATCTCTTAGAACACTGTGAGACATCCAAAGCACCAAGGAAGAATGTGTGTCCTGTAGGAAGGGTTCAGTCAATATTTAACAAAGATACCCAACAAGGCCTAAAAGTTATGAAAGACATAGGCCAATTATGAGAAGATCCAGAGACCTGTAATAAGGACTGTTTCTGCTATGGTCTCTCTATGATCATGAAGAATAGACACAGAAAAACTATATGACTCGGGGACTAGGCTGGGATGATATTTTATAACATGGGCATTTCATCCACTCAAGACAGGAGAAGAGCAGTGCCAGAGACATTGCAGAACTAAGACATAATGAGAAATTAGCATTGAATGAGAGATGATTCTTCACAGCACTTCTCTTCATCTTCTGCCACATTGAACCCTAAATATTGACATCACCTCTCCTGAATGCTATAAGCCTAGAAGAAGTCTGTGAGAAGTTGTGGAAAACTGCTGCAAATGCCTCCATTACAAAGACTACTGCAACTCAGTATTACCTGTTGTCCCTCTATATAAGCACTGATAGCTCAGAGCTGTGATGCTATTAATTATTAGATTCTCTTTTTGGTATTCTTATTCTCATTAATAAAAGAATTTAAAAATGGGTTCAAGTGAAATTTAAAAGATAACCTGTTCAAGCTATGAGGGAAAATTCCAAGTTCAAGAGTGTATAAACTCAGCAACCTCACAGAGAAGAAAAATGGAGAGAAAAGGGGAAAATGTACTCATGCTGTTTAAGAAGGCATGGAGGTCAGGCATATGATAACTGACACATGGTGAAAAGGGGGCACTTATAGAAAAAGTAAAGAAATCTAAAGTGTTATTAAAGGAATACATAAAGTCAGCCATCATCTAAAATCCAAAAGAAAGAAACAGAAGAAACAAAAAAGGAAAAGTTGTTCAAGTTTGATCTGGCCATAGTGAGTGACATAAGCAGACCCAACTGAACCTCAACATAGTATGTAGGGAGTGTTCTGGATAGGGAGAATTCTGGGAAGGAAATGGGTCATATCTAAATTAATGAGAACTTTGTTTTGGTTTGTATTATTAACTTTATTTTTTTAATTTCATTTTTTATAATTATTTTTTTTAGTTCAAATTAGGAACAAGCTTGCTTCACATGTTAATCCCTTCTCCCTCCCCTCCCCCACCCCTCCCCTGAACTCTCCCCCCAACTCCCCACCTGATCCCCACCCCACCAACCCTCCACTCCTCAGGCAGGGTAGGGCCCTCGATGGGGCTCCTCAAAGTCCACCACATCATCCTGGGCCGGGCCTAGGCCCTATACCATGTGTCCAGGGCAAGAGTGCATCCCATCATGTGGGATGAGCTCTCAAAGTCCCTTCTTACACCAGGAAAAATACTAATCCACTACCAGGGGCCCCCAAGAGTGCAGAGGCCTCCTCATTGACATCCATGTTCAAAGGTCTGATTCAGTCACCACTGGGCTCCCAGACAGCAGTCTGGAGTCCATATACAACCCCTTGTTCAGGACAGATGATTCTGTGGGTTTCACCAGCCTCATTCCGACCCTGCTCATCTTCATTCCTCCCTCTCTGCAATTAGGTGCCAGAGTTCAGTTCAGTGTATATCTGTGGATGTCTGCCTCTGCTTCCATCAGCCACTGGATGAGGGCACTAGGATAGCATAAAAAGTAGTCATCGGTCTCATTATAGGGGAAGAGAATTTAGGTTATCCTCTCCACCATTGCCTAGATTGTCAGTTCATGTCATCCATGTAGATCTCTGGAAATCTCCCTAGTGCCAAATCTCTCCTTGGACCTATAATGGCTCTCTCTGATATGGCATCTCTCATCCTGCTCTCCTCTATTCTTCCCCCAACTCAACATTTCTGGTCCTCCATTTCTTCCTCTCCCCTCCTCTTCCCCTGCTCTCATTCTGGCAGCTCCCTCTCCCCTAACCTCATGCTCCCAATTTGCTAATGAGATCCTGCCCCTTCCCATTCTCTGGGATCCATGCATTTTTCACAAAGAGTCCTTCTTGATTCCTAGTTTCTTTGGTGAAGAGGACATTAGGCTGGTAATACTTTGTTCTATGTCTAAAATCCATGTATGAGTAACTACATACAATATTCGTCTTTTTGTGACTAGGTTACCTCACTCAGGATGGTTTCTTCTAGTTCCATCCATTGTCTGCGGATTTCAAGATTCCGTTGCTTTTTTTCTGCTGAGTAGTACTCCATTGTATAAATGTACCATATTTTCTCTCTCCATTCTTCAGTTGAGGGGTATCTAGGTTGCTTCCAGGTTCTGGCTGTTACAAAAAATGCTGCTATGAACATGGTTGAACATATGTCCTTGTTTGGATGTGCATTATTTGGGTATATGCCCAAGAGTGGAATTGCAGGATCTTGAGCTAACTGATTCCCATTTTTCTGAGCCACCGCCAAACTGATTTCCAAAGTAGTCTTACACGTTTGCACTCCTACCAGCAATGGAGGAGTGTTCCCCTTTCTCCACATCCTCTCCAACATAGATTGTCATTCGTGTTTTTGATTTTAGCCATTCTGACCGGTGTAAGATGGTATCACAGTGTTGTTTTGAGTTGCATTTCTCTGATGGCTAAGGATTTTGAGCACTTTCTTAAATGTCTTTCAGCCATTTTAGTTTCTTCTGTTGAGAATTCTCTATTTAGTTCTGTGCCCCACTTTTTAAATTCATTGATTGGTGACTGGCTCTTTGAGTTCATTGTATTTTGTGGAAATCAGCCCTCTGTCAGATGTGGGGTTGGTGAAGATCTTTTCCCATTCTGTAGGCTGTTGTTTTGTCTTGACTGTGTCCTTTGCCTTACAGAAGCTTCTCAGTTTCAGGAGGTCCCATTTATTCATTGTCAATTCCAGTGCCTATGCTACTGGTTTTATGTTCAGGAAGTGGTCTCCTTTGTACAAATTCACTGAAGAGTACTTCCCACTTTCACTTCTAATAGGTTCAAAATGGCTGGATGTAGGTTGAGATCTTTGATCCATTTGCACTTAAGTTTTGTGCATGGTGACAGATATGGTCTATCTGTTGAAGATGCTATCTTTTTTCCATTGTATAGATTTAGCATCTTTGTCAAAAATAAAGTGTTACTAGGTGTGCGGGTTAATATTAGGGTTTTCAATTCAATTCCATTGGTCTACCTGTCAATTTTTGTGCCAATACCAAGCTGTTTTCAGAACTATGGCTCTATAATAGAGCACAACGTCAGGGATGGTGATACCTCCAGAAGATCCTTTATTGTACAGAGTTGTTTTGGCTATTCTGGGTTTTTTGTTTTTCTATATAAAGTTTAGTATTGTTCTTTCAAGGTCTGTGAAGAACTGTGTTGGGATGTTGATGGGGATTTCGTTGAATCTGTAGATTACATTTGGCAAGATTGCCATTTTTACTATGTTGATTCTACCTATCCAAGAGCATGAGAGATCTTTCCATTTTCTGTTATCTTCTTTAATTTCTTTCTTTAAAGACTCAAAGTTCTTATAATACAGGTCTTTCATGTTTTTGATTAGTGTTACCCCAAGATATCTCATATTGTTTGTGGATATTGTGAAGGGAGATGTTACTCTGATTTCTTTCTCATTGCATTTATGATCTGTATATAGTAGGGCTACTGATTTTTTTAGTTAATTTTGTATCCTGCTGCTTTGCTGAAGTTGTTTATCAGTGTAGGAGTTCTCTGGTAGAGTTTTTAGGGTCACTAATGTAGACGATCATATCATCTGCAAATAGTGAAAGTTTGACTTCTTCCTTTCCAATTGTATCCCTTTGATGTAGGGGAAGCTGTAGCCACGCCTTCTTAGGGGCTGGCTACAGGTGTGCCTGACCAGGCTTGTGAGGGCATGGTCAGAGTGATGTAGTAGGACTGCGTTTGCGGTTTCGGTTTCTTTTTGGTACTTGCAAACAGGCTGCTGACCCACCGGCTGGCTAAGTCGCTCGGTAAGTAAGGCTTTTCCCTATTAAATACCCTTATATTTCTACCTGACTCCGTATTGGTAATTTCCCACTATATCTGGTGTCAGAAGTGGGCTATTGGAAACCTGCACCCCATTTGGGACAGGCTGTGGGTTCCATTGGCCCTCGGCCTAGGCCCGGAAAGCACCCTCTCTCCACAGGTGCTCCCGGCTAGCAGCAGACCCGCTGCTGCTGAGCTGCTCAGAACCATCCACCCAGCTCGGAGACAGTTTCTAGCTGCCTAGAGTCCAGGTAGGCCTTGGCTTTCAGCAGAGGCTTCCCCTGGCCTGTGGGAAAGCCGAATCTGTTTCAGTGGTTGTAGCCGCAAGGCCATATACTCTCTAAGATAAGCGCAGCCGCTTTTGTGACCTCTCTCCACCGCTGACTGACTGCTGCCAAACGCCTCGGAATAACTGAATGCCTGTGCTACCTGCTGATCAAATATATTTTCTGCATCTGGAGTAGAAATCAGGTAAAATTATGGCGGAATATTTATCATTTGCTAAAATTGGTAATAATTTTGCTTAATATGTGAATTCACTGTTTGAGGAGGATGTTAATGTGCCAATTACTGGCCTATATGCCATAATGGCAGTTAGCTTGCTGGTACAAATAGTATTACTAGCCAGAGGACTCAGGAATAGGGATAAGGATAATCTGACCACCTACTTACAGGAAATAACAGCTTTAAGATTAGGTCAGACCACAATTGTAAGCAAATGAAACAGAAATTGGATGATAAGCTTGGCTCTATGTCCAATACACTAAAGACAGAGCTATCTGACAAGATGTAGCATATTTATGATAAGATAAACATAGAGAGATCCTCCATGTCTGAGGCCTTAGAGGCGAGGCTGTCAGAAGACCATGACCCGCTAAAGAATATCTGTAGCCAGCTAGAAACTCAGATAGGCAATGTTACTCATCAACTAGATACAATGGTACAAAATACCCAACACAGGGTTAAAGAATTGGACAATGCCATTCAATCAGTTATTGAAACATCCAAGGTAGGAATACCCTTATATTTCTACCTGACTCTGTATTGGTAATTTCCCGCTATGCTTTGATCTCCATTTATTGTCTTATTGCTCTAGCTAGAACTTCAAGGACAATATTGAAAATGTATGGAGAGAGTGGACAGCCTTGTCTTGTTCCTGATTTTAGAGGAATCACTTTGAGTTTCTCTCCATTTAGTTTGATGTTGGCTGTTGCTTTGGTGTATATTGCTTTTATCATGTTTAGGTATGTTCCTGTTATTCTTGGTCTTTCTAAGACCTTTGTCATGAAGGGATGTTGGATTTTGTCAAAGGCTTTTTCAGCATCTAGTGAGATGATCATGTGGTTTTTCTTTTTCAGTTTGTTTATATGGTGGATTACATTGATGGATTTTCATATGTTGAACAATCCTAGCATCCCTGGGATGAAGCCGACTTGATCATGATGGGTGATTTTTCTCATGTGGTCTCGGATTCGATTGGACAATATTTTGTTGAGTATTTTTGCATAGAGGTTCATGAGGAATATTGGTCTGTAGTTCTCTTTTTTAGCTGTATCTTTGCGTGGCTTGGGTATCAAAGTGATTACGAGTGAGTAGCCTCGTAAAAAGAGTTTGGCAATGTCGCTTCTGATTCTATTTTTTGGAACAATTTGAGGATTACTGTTATTAGCTCTTGTTTGAATTTCTGGTAGAATTCTGCAGTGAAGCCAACTGGCCCTGGTTTTTTTTTTTGGTTGGGAAGCTTTTGATGACTGCTTCTATTTCATTGGGGGTTATAGGTCAATTTAAACTGCTTATCTGTTCCTCATTTAATTTTGGTAAGTGATATCTATCCAGAAAATTGCCCATTTCATTTAGATTTTCGAATTTTGTGGAGTACAGGTTTTGAAAGTTTGATCTGATGATTCTCTGGATTTCTTCTGTGTCCGTTGTTATATCCTCCTTTTCATTTCTGATTTTGTTAATTAGCATGCGCTCTCTCTCTGCCTTTTGGTTAGTTTGGATAGAGGTTTGTCTATCTTTTTGTTCTCAAAGAACCAACTCTTTGTTTCATTGATTCTTTGTAATGTTTTCCTAGTTTCTACTTTATTAATTTCAGCCCTCAGTTTGGTTATTTCCTGGTGTCTACTTCTCCATGGTGAGTTTGCTTCTTTTGTTCTAAAGCTTTCAATTGTTCTGTCAATTCTATAGTGTGACTATTCTCCAGTTTCTTCATGTGGGCACTTAGTGCTTTGAACTCTCCTCTTAGCAATGCTTTCAGAGTGTCCCATAAGTTTGGGTATGTTTTGTCTACATTCTCATTAAATTCTAGGAAGTCTTTAATTTCTTTTTTTATTTCTTTCTCTACCCAGTATTGGTGCAATTGGGTGTTATTCAATTTCAATGAGTTGGTAGGTTTTCTGCAATTTGTATTGCTGTTGAATTCTAATCTTAAAGTGTGGTGGTCTGATAAGATACAGGGGGTTATTTCAATTTTTTTGTATTTGTGGAGGTTTGCTATGTTGCCAAGTATGTGGACAATTTTAGAGAAGGTTCCATGTGGTGCTGAGAAGAAGGTGTATTCTTTTGTTTTTGGATGGAATGTTCTATAGATATCTGTTAATCCCAATTGGGTCATAACTTCTGTTAGTTCCTTTGTGTCTTTGTTAAGTTTCTGTCTGGTGCTCCTGTCTAGTGGTGAAAGAGGGGTGTTTACATCTCCTCCTTTAAGTTTGTGTGGTTTTATGTGTGGTTTGAACTTTAGTAATGTTTCTTTTACAAATGTGGGTGCCTTCATATTTGGGGCATAGATGCTTAGGATTGAGATTTCATCTTGATGGACTTTTCCTGTGATGAGTATGAAATGCCCTTCTTCATCTCTTTTGATTGATTTCAGTTTAAAGTCTAACTTCTTAGATATTAGGATTGCTACAACAGCTTGATTCTTGGGTCTATTTGATTGGATAATATATTCCCAACCCTTTACTCTGAGGTAACACCTGTCTCTGAAGTTGAAGTGTGTTTCTTGTATACCACATAAATTTCATTCTGTCTTCGTATCCAATCTGTTAATCTATATCTTTTTATAGGTAGGTTAAGACCATTGATATTGAGGGATATTAATGGCCATTGATTGTTGGCTCTTGCTTGTTTTGGATTTTTTGGTGGTGGTGTCGTTGTGTGTGGATTTCACCCTCCTGTTTCTTTTCCTGTTTGGTAAAGTTGGCTTATCTATTACCTTTGTTGTTGTGCATGTAGTTATCTTCGTTGGGTTGGAGTTTTCTCTCTAGGACTTTTTATAATGCTGGATTTGTGGATATGTATTGTTTAAAACTGGTTTTGTCATGAAATATCTTGTTTTCTCCATCTATAGTGATTGAAAATTTTGCTGGGAACAGTAGTCTGGATGGGCATCCATGTTCCCTTAGTGTTTGTAGGACATCTGTCCAGGACCTTCTGCCTTTCAAATTTCCATTGAGAAGTCAGGTCTGATTCTGATAGGTCTGCCTTTATATGTTACTTGACCTTTTTCCTTTGCTGCTCTTAATATTTTCTCTTTATTCTTTATGTTTGGTGTTTTGATTGTTATGTGGCAAGGGGGTTCTTTTTGTGGTCCAGTCTATTTGGTGTGCTGTATGCTTCTTGTACATTCCTAGGCATATCCTCCTGTATTTGGGGGAAGTTTTCTCCTATGATTTTGTTGAATATGTTTTCTGTACCTTTGAGCTGTATTTCTCCACCTTCTTCAAAACCTATTATTCTTAGGTTTGGCCTTTTCACGGTGTCCCATATTTCCTAGATATTTTGTTTTAAAGATTTGTTGGACTTGTGATTTTCTTTGGTCGATGACTGTATATCCTCTAGTGAGTCTTCAACAACTGAGATTCTCTCTTCCATCTCTTGTATTCTGTTAGTTATAATCACATCCTTAGATCCTGATCATTTATCCAGCCTTTGTATTTTCAGCATCCCCTCATTCTGTGTTTTCTTTATTGTTTCTATTTCAGCTTTCATGCCTTGAACTGTTTCCAGTGCTTCCTTCACTTGTTTGGTTGTTTTTTCTTTAGATTCTTTAAGAGAATTACTTATTTCTTGAATTTTCTGTTTGTTTTTTCTTCTATTTCCTGGAGAGATTTTCTTGTTTTCTCTTTAAGGGTCTTGAACATCTTCATGAAGTAGGTTTTTAGATCCATCTCTTCTTCTTCCTCTGTGTTATGCTTTTCAGATCTTGCTGGTGTGGAGTCCCTAGATTCTGATAGTGTCATATTGGTCTTTCTGTTGAGTGTGTTCTCATTCTGCCTTCTTCCCATCTCTTCTTCCAGTGAGTGCAGGTGGAGTCTCTCCATCTCCTCTTGTCAGCTGGTGGTGTGTGTGGGCCAAGATTTCAATTTCTGCAGATATGAATGGTCTTGCCTCCCCTGGTCGTTCCTCACTCAGGAGATCTTGGAGCTGCAGGGGCGGGGGAGGAAGAGTGAGGTATTTCCAGACTCAGGGAGGTCCTTCCTGTCTGGGTGGGTCCACTCTATGCAGATGGGTTCATTCTCTGTAACCTCAGGCCTAGAGAGATCCTGGGGTGATGGGGACCTTGGGCAGGAGTAGGGCTCCGGAGAGGTCAAGGAGGCAGAGGGGAAAGGAAGAATGAGCCTTCCAATATAACTTAATACTTCACTTTCTCCCTTCTTTTCCAACTATGCTCAATGTCACTATGTAAACAAAACTTTTTTCCACCACAATATATAAATTTGGGCACCAAAGAGACAACACATCTATGAGTATGCTATGTGTCTGGAAATAAAGAATATCCCTCTTCCCATCACTGAATACAAGATAAAACACCTCAGCAAAACTTTTTTAAGGATGAAAGGGTTTACTCTGGATACAGATCAATATTTCAGTCCATTCTGGTAGGAGTAGCTTGAAGAACCTGATCACATCGTGTCTATGGTCAGAAATACGAGAATAGTGAATGATCCTGTTAAGCTTTCTTCTTTTTATAATTCTAGGATGCAAGTAACTGGAACCACCTAGCTTTAGGGTTGGTATTACCACCTCAATTAACCTATTCAAATGATCCTTCACAGGCATTCCCAAGCACTAACCTAAGCTCCATATTCTGCATAGATATATCCACAAAATTATCTCCTAAGTGTTTCTAGTTCCCATAAAGGTAGTAATCAGTATTAAATATTAACAAGCCTGCAGTAGTCAGTCCATGGACAGGAAATCTGAAAAGAATAGATGTGATTGGTCACTAATGATATTGAACACTTTTAATTGATAACTTGCTCTGTGGACTAAGTCAGCAATGAGGTGTTCTATGTCACTCAAGATAAAACTACTGTGCCTCAGTGGCCAGAACACAGGTAACCATACAATAGACGTTAAGTGATTCTGTAAATAAATTAATGTGCACATCATTGACTACACTGGGTTTTCTTAGATGTTCCACTTCTTTGTTTTCAGATTTTTTTTATTTGAATTAGAAACAAGATTGTTTTGCATGACAATCCCAGTTCCCTTCTCCCTCCCATCCTCCCCTACAACCCCCCCCCAACTAAAACGCTACCTATCACATATCCTTTCTGCTCCCCCTGGATACTGAGGTCTTCCATTGGGTGTCATCAGAGTCTATTGTATTCTTTGGCATAGGGCCTAGGCCCACCTCCATGTGTCTTGGCTCAGGGAGTATTCCTCTATGTGGAATTGGCTTCCAAAGTCCATACCTATGCTAGGGATAAGTACTGAAGTACTACAGGAGGTCCCATAGATTTCTGAGGTATCCTCACTGAAACTCATGTTCCTGAGGTCTGAATCAGTCCCGTGCTGGTACCTCAGCTATCATTCTGGGGAACAAGAGTTCCCTGATGTTCAGGTCAACTGTTTCTGTGGTTTTCATCAGCCTGGTCTGGACCCCTCTGCTCTTCACTCATCATTCTCTGCATCTGGATTCCAGTTCAGTTCAGTGATTAGTTGTGGGTGTCTGCTTCTACTTCCACCAGCTGCTGGATGAGGGCTATTGGGTAGCATATAAGTCAGTCATCAATCTCATTATCAGGGGAGGGCATTTAAGGTAGCCTCTCCTCTGTTGCTTAGATTGTTAGTTGGTGTCATCTTTGTAGATCTCCAGACATTTCCCTAGTGCCTTATTTCTCTGTAAACCTAAAATGTCTCCCTCTATTATTGTATTTCCATTCTTGTTATCTTCTATTCTTCTTCTGACTCAAACTTTCTGCTCCTCATGTCCTCTGCATCCCTCCCCTTCTCCCCTTCTCATTCTCCTAGCTTACTCCCCCCACTTCCAGTGCTACCAATTTGCTCAGGGGATCTTGAGCCTTTCCCCTTCTCCAGGGGACCATGTATGTCTCTCTTAGGGTCCTCCTGTTTACTAGCTTCTCTGGAAGTGTGGATTGTAGGCTGCTAATCCTTTGCTCTATGTGTAAAATCCATATATGAGTGAGTGCATACCATGTTTGTCTTGTTGTGACTGGGTTACCTCACCCAGAATGGTTTCTTCTAGTTCCATCCATTTTCCTGCAGATTTCAAGATTCCATGTTTTTTTTCTGCTGAGAAGTACTCCATTGTGTAAGTGTACCACAATTTCTCTATCCATTATTCACTTGAGGGGCATCTAGGCTGTTTCCAGGTTCTGGCTGTTACAAATAGTGCTGCTATGAACATCGTTGAACAGATGTTCTTGTTGAATGAATGTGCTTCTTTTGGGTATATTCTGGGTCTTGTGGAAGACTGATTCCCATTATCTTGAGAAGTCACCATAGTGATTTCCAAAGTGGCTATACAAGTTGGCACCCCACTAGCAGTGGAGAAGTGTTCCCCTTTCTCCACATCCTCTCCAGCATAAACTGTCATTGGTGTTTTGGATTTCGGCCATTCTGACAGGAGTAAGATGTTTCAGAGTTGTTTTGATTTGCATTTCCCTGATGGCTAAGGATGTTGAACACTTTCTTATGTGTCTTTCGGCCACTTTAGATTCCTCTATTGAGAATTGTCTATTTAGTTCTGTACCCCACTTTTTAATTGGATTATTTGGTGTTTTGGAGACCAGCTTCTTGAGTTCTTTTTATATTTTGGAGTTCAGCCCTCTGTCAGATGTGGGGTTAGTAAATATCTTTTCCCAGTCTGTGGGCTGCCATTTTGTCTTGCTGACTGTGTCCTTTGCCTTACAGAAGCTTCTCAGTTTCAGGAGGTCCCATTTATCAATTGTTAATCTCAGTGTCTGTGCTACTTGTGTAATATTCAGGAAGCAGTCTCCTGTACCAATTAATTCAAGGGTATTTCCCACTTTGTCTTCTAATAGGTTCAGTGGCTGGAGATGTTGCACTTCTATATGAAACATTTCTCCACATCTCTTGTAACCTCTAGCCAGCTCCTTAAAGGACATTCTATCTCACAAAATGTCTACATTTTCCAGGAACTAGGAAATGGTCAGATTTCAATCATAAAAAATACTTAAAATAATGAACTTATAATGAAGAAAGATTAATTTGGGCCTCAGGCTTTGGGTTCATTTCATAGTCAAATGACCCATAGTTCTTTGAACAATTGATGCCATGGTAAAGAAGCATGGAACAGGGAGAACCTGGAGCAGAGCCTGCTACTCAGCTCATGATGTCAGAGAGCAAAAAGAGAATAACAGAGATGGTCTACAGTTTCTTTCAGGTAATGCTGGGAATAAATTAATACCACCTACTAGACCTCACCTCTTAAAGTTCTCATCACTTAATGATTGTGTCAAAGGGATCCATTAAGTGTAACAGGTAAGTTCTGGAAAGCAATAAGGAAGTGATTTAAGTCAATAACAGAAGGGGCATAAAAAGGAACAAAAAGAGCTCTCAGCAGCCAATGAAACAAGTTCAGGAACAAATAAATCAGCAAGATATAATATGATACACATGTAAAATCAGTATCTTGGAGTCCATACTTTAAAAAGGAATGGTTAAATAAATCAGTAAATGAGAAGAAACAAATCTTCTTTGCCAGAGAATTACAGATTATTCATGCACATGCTCCTCCCTGGGTTGGAGGAAGAGAGTTCCCCAGGCTTAAATGCTGGCAGCTCACATTGAAATGATAAAAAATGAAGCATTGAAGGAATATTTAGATTTTTATGCAAGGATTATATCATTTTATGATGGAGAAACTAGGTGGTCATTGTTAATCAACAGTCACAATCAACACAAACACTTGCACACCATGTCAATCACATGCACCTTTGATTTGCTGTCCAAGATCTGGTAGGTTTCCACTGCAACCATGAACCATAAACTCAGTCAAGTCATGAGAAAAATATAAACATGATCCCACTAGAATGTCCTCTTTTATACTTTCCCTGACTCCTCAAAACTATCAGACACCAAAATTAAGAAAAGTCTGACAGGAACCTGAAAAGATACATCAGGTAAAGCAAACATGGCATCCTGGATTAGATCTCAAAGTAGTTAAGGATAAGATAAAGACAAAGGAATTCAAATAATATGTGAACTTTGAAGAATTCCTCCATTGTCACTCAACAAGGTACAATAGTACATAAGAAAATAAAGTGAAATTGGATAATGACAAATAGAAATCTGGTGTTCCCAAAAGTTTGGAAGTTCCTAACCCAATCGATAGATATCTCTGAGTCTCCTGGGTGAGCAAATGTTAATCATCTTAGAACAGCCTGAGATAAAAAGAGTCATAGGAAGGGGCAAGGTATACAAGAGAATGACCCTTGCCTTGAGAAAACTTGGACTTTTCTCAGTCCATTACTTAGCTACCCCCGGCCATTTCTGTCAAACTTGATAACTAGGAAGAAAGAAGTGTCCTGGCCACATAGTCCTTCTTCATATACAGCCACCTTTATCAGTTGTCATGATATAGAATTGCAATCTACCCATACAATTACAAGACCTTTCCAGTTCATAGAAAGGTCATTTAAATAGAGCTCACAACATGAAAAAGGACTCAGAGTCTGCATTGTGAACTTTCAGTAGAGGGTGCTGGGCACTCAAAGAGCATGTAACAATCTCTGAGGATTCAGGGTCTCTCTTTTGTGAATATTTTTTAAAGGAACTGCATGCAAAGATACAATACAATCATTAAATCATCTTTACAAGAAAATGGAGTCATTTGCTTAATAGATGAGCAGGGATAACAAAGACAAAAAAGTACAGAAGAAAAATATATGGAACAAAATGAGCATTTACATCTCAAGTAATAGCTCATCCTCATGTCCTTATGGGAGAAATGTCCATTGTAAGGATCATTTCCCTTTGCCCTTATTGTCACAATGAGAAGACTACTCTTAGACACAGATTGTATTCTTTCTTAGAATAGACTGTTGACAGCACACATTTGAATTGATCTTTGTTGTAGACTGAAGCTATTCTGTGATACTCAGGTTCCTGTGCTAGGATCATCATTCTTATGGTGGTAGAAGATGGGAGATTTGTGGGCATTTAGAAATCCTACGAAGCAGTCCATTATTCTGTAGGGCACTGTCCTTGGGTCTGATTACATGATGTGTCTTAGGTGACACCTGTTGGATATTAAAACTGTAATTGGAAAAGTCTAAGGCTGTCCCTGAACTTCCTCTCTGTCTTCCTGTTTAATAATACCATGCTTCCTTCTGTATGCATGTCAAGATGCCAAGTTGTGCATAGCAAAGAAGGAGAGTTCTTATGTATGTGCCTGTGTCATGGTACCTGGACTTTCAACCACTGAAAATATAAGAGACAAAACCTTTTGTTTATAAAGTTGGATTACCTCATGTGTTTTACTATAGCAATAAAAAAGTCATGGTGTTTATGGCAGGGTCAACCATTCATAAGTTTTTCCAACATGGATCTAGAGAATTTTCTGAGAACATCTAAGTATGGGACTTTCATTATCATGATATGGAAGTCAGGATAGTGCTACAGATAAAAAATTGCCTTAGAGCCTCCTGAGGCCTGGGGAATGCACACAGGGAACATATCCCAGCATACCAGGCTATCCACAGTTTGCCAGCATCCTAGTCCCACCTCTAATGATGAGAGGAGGCAAGTATGGGCCTGTTTCCAGCCCACCTTCTGGTGCCCTGCTGGAGCTTCCAGAGGCCTGGGGACTGCACACTGTGGAACACAACCCAGCAGACCAGCTCATCCATGCTCTGCCAGCATCATATTCCCGCCTCCACCCATGGGAGGAGTCCTGACTCCACCCAAGAAAAGAGGAGAGCCATCCAAGTATTGGACCTACTTGCAACCACCAGAAGAGAAGCTTGGACCCATACCAACAAAGAGAGGAAGAGACTTTACCTGCACCCACTGGAAGAAAGGATGGGAAGATGAAACTATATATATATAAAAAAAAAAATCCAAGAACAATATTGCAGCACCAGAGTTTAGGGACACTACACCAGCAAGACCAGACCATCCCAATGCAGACAAAGCAGAAAAGAATGACCTTAAGAACAATTTCATGAAATTGATACAGGCCATCACAGAGGATATGAGAAAATCCCTTCAAGAAATGGAAGAAAAGGCAAACCAAAAAATACAAGAAATCAACAAATCTCTTTTTAAATATCACACAAACAGATGAAGGAAACAATTCAAACAGATCAAAACCTGAAAACTGAAATTGACACAATAAAGAACACACAAACTGTGGAAATGTTAGAAATAGAAAAGCTGAGTAAATGATGAGGAACTACAGATGTAAGCATAATCAGCAGAATAAAAGAGATAGAAGAGAGAAACTCAGGCATTGAAGATACACTAGGAGAAATAGATTCATATAACAAGAAAATTTTAAGTCCAACAAATCCCTAACATAAAATATTCAGGAAATGTGGGACAAGGAAAAAAGACCAAAACTTAGAATAATAGGTATAAAAGGGGAATAAACCCAACTCAAAGGTGCAGAAAACATATTCAACAAAATCATAGATGAAAACTTTCCCAACTTTAAGAAAGACATGCCAATGAAAGTGCAATAAGCTTACAGAACACCAAATAGATTGGACCACAAAAAGACCCCTTGCCACATAATAATGAAAACTCCAACCATAGAGAATAAATAAAAAATATTGAGAGCAGTGAAGGAAAATGTCCAAGTAACATACAAAGGCAAACCCATCTGAATTACAGGTGACTATTCCATGGAACCTCTGAAAGCCACAAGGTCCTGGATGGATATTATACCATTACACAATTCCTGGGTCAAGGAAGAAATAAAAACATAAAGACTTCCTAGAACATACCCAAACTTATGGGACACTTTAAAAGCAGTGCTCAGAGGAACGTTCATAGCACTAAGTGCCCACAAGAAGAAACTGGAAAATAGTTAAAATAGAGAATTAACAGCACAACTGAAAGCTCTAGAACAAAAAGAAGCAAATGCATCCCACAGGAGTAGACACCAGGAAATAATCAAATAGAGGGCTGAAATCAATAAAGTAGAAACTAGGAAACCAATACAAAGAATCAATGTAAGGAAGAGTTGGTTCTTTGAGAAGAACAACAAGATAGACAAATGTTAATACAACCTAACCTAAAGGCAGGAGACAACATGCAGATTGACAAAATCAGAAATAAAATGGGGACATAACAACAGACATTGGGGAAATCCAGAGAATCATCAGATCATACTTTAAAAGGCTGTAGTGCACAAAACCAAAAGTCTAAAGGAAATGGACAATTTTCTAGGTAGATATTACTTAGCAAGATTAAATGAAGAACAGATAAGCAAATTAAACAGACCTATAAACCCTAATTAGATAGAAGCAGTCATCAAAAGTCTCCCAACCAAAAAAAAACAGGGCCAGATGGCTTCATTGCAGAAAACTACCAGAAATTCAAAGATCAGCTAATACAAACTCTACTCAAAGTATTCCACAAAAGCAGAGGGGTCATTGTAAAACTCTTTTTACAAGGCCTCAATAACCTTCATACCCAAGCCATAACAAGGCACAACTAAGAAAAAGAACTACAAACCAATATCCCTCATGAACACTGATGCAAAAATACTCAATAAAATAATGGCAAATTCAATCCAAGAACACATCAGAGAAATCATCTACCATGATCAAGTTAGCTACATCCCAGGGATGTAAGGATGGTTCAACATATGAAAATCCATCAACATAATCCACCATATAAAGAGACTGAGAAAGAAAAACCATATGATCATCTCACTAGATGCTGAAAAAGCCTTCCACAAAATCCAACACCCATCCATGATAAAAGTCTTGGAGTAATCAGGGATAACAGGGATAAATGTAATAAAAGCAATATACACCAAGCCAACAGCCAACATCAAAATAAATGGAGACAAACTCAGCATGTGTCCCCTAAAATCAGGAACAAGATAAGGCTGTATACTTTCTCCATACATTTTCAATGTTGTCCTTGAAGTTCTAGCTAGAGCAATAAGAAAAGAAAAGGAGATCAAAGGGATACAAATTGGAAAGGAAGAAGTCAAACTTTCACTATTTGCAAATGATAGGATAGTCTACATAAGTAACCCAAAAAAACTCTACCAGAGAACTCCTACAGCTAATAAACACCTTCAGCAAAGAGGCAGAATACAAGATTAACTCAAAAAAATAAGTAGCCCTATTATACAGATGAAAAATACATTGAGAAAGAAATGAGAGAAACATCACCCTTTACAATTGCTACAAACAACATAAAATACCTTGGAGTAATGTTAGCCAAAAAAGTGAAAGATCTGTATCATAAGAATTTTGAGTCTTAAAGAAAGAATTTAAAGAAGATACCAGAAAATGAAAGGATCTCCCATGTTCTTGGATAGGTAGGATCAACCTAGTAAAATTGGAAATCTTTCCAAAAGCAATCTACACAATCAATGCAATCCCCATCAAAATCCCAGAAAAAATCTTCACAGACTTCAAAAGAACAATTCTTAACTTTATATAGAAAAACAAAAGAACTAGGATAGCCAAAGCCACCCTGTAGAATAAAGGAACTTCTGGAGGCATCAACACCCATAATTCAAACTCTATTATAGAGCTATAGGCCTGAATACAGCTTGGTGTTGACACAAAAATAGACAGGTAGATCAATGGAATCCAGTTGAAAACCCTGATATTAACCCACACACCTATGAACACCTGAATTTGACAAAAAAAGCTAAATTTATACAATGAAATAAAGAAAAGCATCTTCAACAAATGGAGATGGCATAAATGATTGCTGGCATGTGGAAGAGTAAAGATAGATCCATGTCTATCATCATGAACAAGTCCAAATGGATCAAAGACCTCGGCATAAATCCAGCCACACTGAACCTCTTAGAAGAGAAAGTAGGAGGTACCCACGATGAGTTGGTACAGGAGACACCTTCCTGAACATACCACCAGTAGCAGAGACAATTAGATCAACACTTAATAAATGGGACTTCCTGAAACTGAGAAGCGTTTGTAAGGCAAATGACACAGTCATCAAGACAAAATGGCAGCCTACAGAATGGGAAAAGATATTCACTAACCCCACATCTGGCAACAGGCTGATTTCCAAAATATGCAATGAACTCAAGGAGCTAGTCATAAAAACACCAAATCATCCAATTAAAAATTGTGGTGCAGAACTGAATAGAGAATTCTCAATTGAGGAATACAAAATGGCTGAAAGACACTTAAGTAAGTGCTTAACATCTTAGCCATCAGGGAAATACAAATCAAAAAAACTCTGAGATTCCATCTTACTCCTGTCAAAATGGCTAAAATCAAAAACATCAATGACAGTTTATTCTGGAGAGGATGTGGAGAGAGGGTAACACTCCCCCACTGCTGGTTGGAGTGGGAACTCATACAGCCACCTTGGAAATCAGTATGTCAGTACCTCAGGAAAATTGGAATCAGTCTTACCACAAGACCCAGCAATTCCACTTTTATGGAATATACCCAAAAGATGCATATTCATACAACAAGGACATCTGTTCAACTATGTTCATAGTGGCATTATTTGTAATAGCCAGAACCTGGAAGCAACATAGATGCCCCTCTACTGAAGAATTGATAAAGAAATTGGTGCACTTCCTCAATGGAATACTACTCCGCAGAAAAAAAACATACAGTGGAATCTTAAAATTTGCAGGCAAATGGATGGAACTAGAAGAATCCATCCCAAGTGAGGTAACCCAGTCACTAAAAGACAAACATGGTAGGCAGTCACTCATATATGGGGTTTAGACATAGAGCAAAGGATTACCAGCCTACAATCCACCCTTCCAGAGAAGCTAGGAAGCAAGGAGAATCCTAAGAGAGTCATACATGTTCCCCAGGGAAGGGGAAAGGGGCAAGATCTCCTGAGCTAATTGGGTGCATGAGGGAAGTGGAGAAGAAGTTAGGAGAAAGAGAAGGGGAGAAGAGGAGGGGAGAGGAGGACATGAGGGAGCAGGAAGATTTAGTCTGGGGAAGAATAGAGGAGAGCAAGAAAGGAGATATGATAAAATAAGGAGCCATTACACTTTTAAAGAGAAATCTGACCCTAGGGAAATGTCCAAGTATCTCCAAGGATGACTACATGTAACAATCTAAGCAATAGTGTAGAAGCTACCTTAAATGCCCTTACCCAATAATGAGATTTATAACTGTATTCTATGTCATCCTAGAGTCTTCATCAAGTAGCTGATGGAAGTGGAAGCAGACACCCACAGCTAAACATTTAGCCAAACTCCTGGAATCCAGTGGTGGAAAGGGAGGAGTGATGAGCAAAATGGTCAAGACCAGGCTGAAGAAACCCACAGAAACAGCTGACCTGAACACAGGGGAGCTTATGTACCCCAGACTTATAGCTGGGAAACCAGCATAGGAGTGATGCAGATCCCCTGAACCTGGGTGTCAGTTAGGAGATTTGGACAATTCACAGGTCCTCTGTTAGTGGATCAGTATTTATCCCTAGTATACGAATGGTCTTTGGGAGACCATTCTACATAGAATGATTCATGGGGGAGGGCCTAGGCCCTGCTCCAAATGATATGACAGACTTTGAAGATCCTCCATAGTAGGCATCACCCTCCTTGAAGAGCAGAAAGGGGATGGGATAGGAGGCCAGTTGCGGGCAGGGGAGGAAGGGAGAGAGGGAACTAGGACTGACATGTAAAACAAGCTTGTTTCCAATTTAAATAAAAAAGAAAAACTCCACTATATATTTTCTTATTATATTAGAACTAAAAAACACAAAGATTATTCATGAATATTACCTAATAATATATGGTTATATATCATAGACAATATTATTTATTTCCATTAAGAGGATTTCAATTAATCAGTCAATCTTTGTAACCCATCACATTAAGAGGCTAAAGAGAACCATATATCATGTCCATTTTGTAGCAAAAGAATATCACAAACTTCAACTGTGTATACAGTCAATTTAACTTGCCTTAAAGAAACATTATAAGCAGTTTACTATGCCTTGTCTTCCTACATAATCAGCTTTTACAACATAATCTAAAGACATAACTTTAATCTTAATTGCATACTTTTCCTTATCTTTGACACAGAATATGGAGAGAGAGAGAGAGAGAGAGAGAGAGAGAGAGAGAGAGAGAGGTTGTTGTTGTTGTTATTGCTGCTGCTGCTGCTGTTGGAATCAGTTGCAGAAAACAACCAAAAGGTTAAAAGCAACCCTAAAGTAAACAATTAGGCACCTAAATTTTGGAAGAAAGATAAACAATAAACATTGGCATCAGGAGATAAAAATTGAGCACATCTCTGGAAAGCATGGCACTTTTCTTTAGATCTTATAATAAAATGCATCCTGAGAGCAAGCATTTATGTTCCTAACTCTACAATGAAAAATTGGAATACTAAACAAGCCCTCTGAATGTAGGTACCAGTTAGGAAGCCTGGGCAGTCTATGAGACCTCTTACAATGGAACCAGTATTTATCCCTAGTGCACAAATGGACTTTGGGAGCCCACTCCCTCTGGAGGGATACTATTTCAGACCAGATACACGGAGAAGGACCTAGGCCTTCCCCCAAATGATATGACAGACTTTGGTGATCCTGCATGGAAGGTCTCACTATCCTTGGGGAGTAGGTGGGGGTGGGTTGGGGGATCAGTGGGGTGCATGGGAGGGTGGGAGGGAGAGGGAACAGGGGGATTGATATGTAAAATAAGATTGTTTCTAAGTAAAAAAAAATGGAGAAAAAATAAATAACACTAAAAAACATGCTTTCCAAAATTGTCCTGACAGAATATGACACCATCCAATGTATCCTTCAACAATGTTCTTCATAACATGCTGTGATATATTATTTATGATCTAATAAATCTTTCTCAGATATCAGAAAGCAATGCTAGCCAAAGCCATAGAGGCCAGGCAGTAGTGGCACACAACTTTAACCCCATGACTCAGAAGACAGGGACAGATGAATCTCTGTGAGTTCACAGCCACCCAGGATTACCCGTGAGTAAATCAGTCTAAAAGAGAAACAGATCTCATGCCTGTAATCCCAGCACTAGAGAGGTATATAAGATAGGAACAGGGCATCATTCTGGATTCATTCTGGCAATTAGTCTCCAGCCATATGGATGTCAGTATCTGCCCAGCCTTGCTAGAGGTAAGAGTTCTCTGGTGGCTTGGCTGCTTTGCTTTTCTGATATTCAGATTGAAAGTATCTGTCTCGGGGTTTTTATTATTTGTGTTACAATAACATACTTGGAACAACCTACCACATAGACTGGACAGGATTCATCGTGAACCACCAGAACAGACAAAACAGAAATGGCAGCACAGATGAAGGAAAAGCAATGATTTTGTCAGTGTCCATTTGTAAGTCAGTAGCATATTCAGCTCTCCTCTTATCCTGAGAATGAACTAAAATGCTTCTACATTTGTGAGTCTCTATTACATGTGACCTGAAACTCTTCAGTGCTGACCTGTCAAATCAATGCAAGGCCTGGAAATGTCTGAACTTTCTTGGGTATTTATTGTATGTTTTATTCTATGAGTAGTATATGTGCAATGAGATTATTATGACAGGGAAATGATGCATAGTTGAAACTCACAGGCCTTATACATGTTTTAACTTATTGAAATACACCATCCTGAAGAGGGGAGCACATGAGAAATTCTCCCAGTGATGACCGAGTGATGGCCAGGTATGCTGCTGGATCTTAGAATGAATTTGAATAAATGAGGACACATCTAGTGAGATATTGGAGGAATCTGTAGATATCGATTTTCCTATGTGAGATACAAGTTTCATAAAGGTAGATCTCCATGCTAAATGAGACAATTCTACTAAGTGTGAAGCTTTTAAAAACTTTTGGTAATCATCTACTTTACCTATGAAAGTGAACAAAAAGAAACTGATTTAGGTCGGTCTCTACACACTTGGTGTGCATCATAAATGAGATGAGATGATTTTCATTGTAAATTCAACACAATTTTTAATCACCTGAAGGAGTCACAAGTGAGGGATTATCTAGAACAGATTGTCCTGTGGTCATGTCTGTGGAAGAATGACTGTCTTGATGACATTAGTTAATGTTGGAAGATCCATCCCATCCCATGCTTGGTTCCTGGAATGTATAAGAAGAGTATAGAAAATAGGCTGAGAAGTGCAGACATGCATTCATTCTCTTTCTCTGCACATGACTGTGGTAGTACGTGATGTGATAAGTTGTTTCAAATGTCTGCTACCTTGACTTCCCTACAGTAACAGATTGTATGTTGGAATATAGAGTTAAAATAAACCCTTTCTCTGCTAAGTTGTTTTTGTCTGGGTATTTTATCACAGCAATAGAATTTAAACTGAGACTACAGGAAAATGGGGTGATTTTATTAACTAGGGCATACTGGAATTGACAAATGGCTGTTAACAGTTTGAAGTGGAGATGTAAATGAATTGTCATTACATGAACAACATGAGCAAAGCAACATGTGGAAGAGATTATTTTATTGGCTTATACCTCTATAATACAGCTCATCATCAATGGAAACCATGGAAAATACTCAGGATAAAAGCCCAAATCGGCAGGAATTGAAGGAGAAGCCAAGGATAATTGCTGCTTACTGGGTTCCTACCCATCACTTGCTCATCCTGATTTCTTATACCAGGCAGGGTTAGGGTTAGTGTTAGTGCTTAAGCTAATCTAAGTAATTCTTCATAAAATTGTTGAGAGCTTTGTGTCAAGGTAATTCTAGATCCTGTATGGCAGATGTGCTTTGCATAATCCTTCAAGTTAATGCTACTCAGTGAAATGAACAGTGTTGGTGGATAGTGGCTATTGTGATTCATGGGTAGCATTCATTAAGCTCTTACTATATGCTAAGTGCAGTGATATCATGTACAAACCTAAATCATACCAAATACAAACACAGAGAGGAGAGTTATGCAGGAATTCCCATTCCCAGCAGAGGAGCTATTGGCAATTGTTAGCTGCTGAAAGGAAAGTCAGTTTTCTCTAAGAATAATAGCCCTCTGTATATTCACCACACTCTGGCAGAAGGCCACACATCTAAAAATATAAGGGCATACTATTTGATCTTGATGGGCTATAAAAATGGGAATGGAACCCAAAATTGGATGAGTAAAGAAGGATGTGGTTCTGGACAAATTTGAATTGTGAATATGATCAAAATACAGTGTGCAAAATTTTCAAAGAACTAATAAATTTATTTTCTAAAAATAGAGGTCTTCATCCATAAAGATGGTGAAATAGCTGATGTTAAAAACACTCACCATACAAGCCCAATGACCTGAGTTCAATCTCTGGAACCCACTGTAGAAAGAGAGAACTGACTTCTGAAAGTTGTTTTTTGACCTCTAATTGTATACACTAGAGGTCACATGCCTTCAGACACATATCATAACACCACAAACACACACGCACACACACACACACACACACACACACACACACAGAGAGAGAGATAGAGAGAGAGAGGAGAGACAGAGAGAGAGAGGAGAGAGAGAGAGAGAGAGAGAGAGAGAGACAGAGAGAGACAGAGAGAGACAGAGAGAGAGAGAGATGGGGAAAAAGCATGCACACATGCACAGGACAGGAGGAGGGGGAAAAAGAAGAAATTAAATCAAATAATTATTCTTTTTTGAAAAGAGTTCACCAACTTTCACCAAACAACACAAAAAAGGTATACATCATGTCAATACAAAGCACACTTGACACACTATCAGAAAACAGTCATGCCTCCTCTGTAACCACAAACCTGGTTGTGTGAAAAACATCAGATAGATTGAAACAAAAGATTATCCTGCCCTGTACTCAGCTACTCAACAAAACTGCCAATCATCAAATCAACATCATCTTGCAAAGAGGTTAAGGGTGCATGTTATGCAAGTGTCACATGGAATCCAGGACTGGATCTCAAAATAGAACATGGATATTAAATAGAGACAAGGAAGTCTACATGAATTGTGCACCTTGATTAATCATGGTGTGTCACTAATTTTAACAAATGGACACAAAGAATGTAAGGCATTATTAGCTACAGGGAAAGTTGTGGGACTACTCAGGAACTCTCTCTTAGGTATTGTGGGGTTTTGTTGTGGTGGTTGTTAATTGTCTGTTTTTGTTTTTTATATAAATTTGAAGCTTGTTCTCTGTCACTTCCTGATGTTTTTTGTGAGGAAACTGAGAAGATGGATGAAGAGATGCTACTGTTTCCAGATTTCACTTGATGTCTGCAATGAGAGCTCCAGGTCTTCTGTAACTGAGTTATTAGGATCAGAGCCTTGTTGAGGCAGCCCTATCAAGTCAGCTTGGCTACCTGTTCTCGATAACCCTATTAAAGGACAAATTAATAATGAAAAGAAGAAAAATATTTATTGAATGTGACCCCCTCGCTCCATGTTCATGCATGAGGTCCTGGCAGAAGGTTTGAAGAATAGAGTCAGAGCTGTGTGTGGCCCTGCTCAACATTGACTCAGGATTGTCTCAGCTAGCAAGTCTGTTTCCTGAAACCAAGTCCCACCCTGGATTGCTTTTTCCTGTCAGCCTGAGATTCCTGGGGGAAATTCTGATTTATTGTTGTCTGTTGTTTCAATAGTCTTGCAGCTAAAGGAGGAGGGCATAAGTGTCCCTAGCATATCTTTACTCCTGTTGGCACAGTTACTCCTCCCCATTCTTTGTATAAAATCTTGATTTTTAGGTAAAAATGTCTGTACATGAAACAATTACAAACAGAATACAAGAAGGACCAAGCTTTAGCACACATTTAGTGTCAAATAATTATGTATTTCTGCATTGTCTCTTGGCTTCAATTACTTGTATAAGCAACACCGTCCTGTTGTTTATTTGAAATAGTCTTTCTATGTAACCAGACTACTCTTCAACTAAGCATCCTTCCGTTTTAGATTCCCAAGTACTGGTATTACATCACACATAATATACCCCAAAGCTATCATACTCATTTGCATTTTAACATTTACCCCTTATCTCTGGAAAGTATTTTCTGATGACATGACTAAGTAACCATCTTGTTAGATGTCAGTTGTCTCTCATTTCAGAGATGGGATCCATTCTAGTTGATCTGATTTAATCATACGTTCAAAGGATAAATGGCAGGTACATGTCATTAATACTAATAATATCCTTTCTGGTGGGAGTCAGGCAGAATCAGTCTGAGGTGACTGACCACAGGCCAATGCTAGACATAGTGACTGCTCTATTCCTCATCCCTCAGTGGCTTGCAGAGATATTTTGCCTTATGTTGTTGATACTGATGGTGTTAAGGAATTCCTGCAGTTCATGATGGAAAGCTGAGCACATAAACTGTGGAATGGAGGCAAACCTGGGCTTGCAGTGTCCTCTAGTGTTCAAATAACATTAACAAGGAATTTCAGAAAACCTAAATATGAGATGCCTTTTTATGATGAATTAGAGACATATAAGATGAGAAATAAGCATATATTCCAGAAAGGTAGACATTTTAAGAAAAAGCATATTATGAATACTTAATAAATATCTAGTCATTCAATATACAATGTTGCAAACTAACAAGATTCAAGAACTTTTAAGGAACCCTGACCTTATTTGTTGAACAAAATAAGTACCAGAAACTGATCATATAGTAACAAATGAGTGAGTGCTCAGAAGCTTTTATTTTATTTTATTTTATTTTATTTTTTAGTGAAAATAAATTTCATCCACTATACTCTGATATGGCTTCCCTTTCTCATCTCCTCCTAGATCTGCACCTCATCTCCACCCCCCCTTTAGAAAACAAAAATACCAATTAAAAACCAGGATAAAATAAACACACAAATGAGGGGTGGGGGAGGCAGAAAAGCCACAAAAAACACATCCACATGCAGGGACACAAATCCCATATAAAGCAATAATAGATAATCAAAAAACAAGTACGGAATTTAAAAAATTATCAAACAAAGAACTGTAAGACAAAATGTCTTCAAAAGTATTACTGAGTTTACTTTGTGTTGACCACAAATAAACTGGAGTAAACTGGACTTGGGGCCTCTGATAAGTGTTGTTTGTATACCCCATATGACTCCATTGAAGAAATCTAATTTCTCTTTTGTGAGCAATTATCAATTGGAAATAGCTTCAGAAAAGGAATTTAAAATGGCTATTATGAAATTAAATGAACATCAAGGAAACACAAGTAAATAATTTGTATTTTATAAGAGATATTTAACACAGATAAAAGTAATTTCAAGATACCAAAGTCTTATAAATGCACTAAGTGAAACTTTATGAGATGAGATAAAAGACATCAGTAACAGATCAAACTGAAGAATTAAATAGCTCAAAGGCAGACCACCACAAACTAGATGGAGAAGAAAAACATAATGAAAAGGAATGAAAAAAGTTTATGCACACATTGGCACAGCATTAAAAGAGTACAAATCTGGTTTATTTGGGTTAAAGAGGAAACAGAAAATACCAGAGTGATAGGAAGATTATTCCAGACATAAGAACAGAAATTTTTTTTAAATCTAGAGAAAAATAAAAATATTCAGGTAGAGGAAGATCTAAGGTCACAAATCAGCTTCAACTCACCAAGTCTACCTCAAGAAAAGCTCAAGCTTTCAAAGATTAAATACGATGGAGGATTCTCAAGTTGCAATATGAAACAAACAATACATAAGAGCCCCATCAACCCCAACAACAAGACTTCTGAGTGAAAACCTTACAAATCAGGAGAGAATAGAAAGAGATTTGCATAGTTCTGAAGTAATGGGATAGGGATTGAAAGAAGCTGGCAAAGCATTTGGAGGCAAGAAATTAATGCAGTCTGACTTCTCTCCCAACAATGCCAGTGCAAGAAAAAGCCAGAAATATGAAATTAGCGAGTGAGGAAAACTGTAAGTCTGTATGATCCATAGATTAAATAGAAAAGAAGATGCAGAAACACTGAAAATTGTGGGGAATGAATGTTTTTTGTCCTCCAATTCTATGTTAAATAGTAATGTCTAATGGTCATAGGTCAGGTGGTTAGGGCAGAGCCCTCATGAATAGGATTAGTTATGGCCTCTATAAAAGAGGTCCAGGAGAGCAGCCTCACCTTCTGTTATATGAGTGCACCATAGAAAGGCTCCCTATGTGAACCTGGAAGCCAGCTCCTCCCAGACACTATATCTCCTGCTCCAGAAACTGTAAGACACATTTATTATTATTATTTATAAGCCATTTTTCTCTGTTTTGTCATGTTGCGCCAAAAAAATATACAGTTAGGATATGAAGGTATGTGAGGAGTTGCCAAAACTGGAACTAGACTTTCCAGCTTAACTAATTGGGTAGACGAAGCTGCCATATGCAGATAGGGTGTGGGAAGGAGAGTAAGATGGAGAGGTGTGGGGAACCAAAATAGTTCCATTATGGAATGTTTTGAGGTCCAGTCTCTGGCTTCAGTAAACAGGAGCACCCAAAAGCTCCAGCCCACTATGGTATTGCTAATGCCAGCAGGTCTACTATGGTTTACCATGACCTCAGGGTACAATCCCTCCTAGTTTGCATCTCTATGGGCCCAAGCATCTGAATAGGCTTGCACCTGGGCGGAGGTGCAAGGAGTGTAAGTAACATGTGAGGACAAAGGGTTAGGAGCTATCTAGCAGAGAGAAAAGAAGGACAGAAGTGGTCTCCTCCTGGCCATTGAAGCATGGTTAAGAAACAGCTGAAAAGATGGTTGATGGGGGAATGTACTGTGTATTTTTATCTTATTGATTGTTAAATAAAATACTGTTTGGCCAATGAGGCAGCAAGTTAGACAGGACTAGGAGTCAAAGAGGATTCTGGGAAATGTAGTAGAAAAGTAGTGATCCACAGGAAGTGACATAGCAAGGAGATTCATATTTAAAGAAGGAGAAACAGGAAGCTCTCTTTTCCCCTCAACTCCTGCTCCAGCAGCACAATGTGATCCACCAGCAAGGAGGGATGCAAATAAGGCGTCTGATAAGATAAGTCTTATAAAATATATAGGTTTATGATAGTTAAGACTGATCTAGCAGATGAGAACCCTAGTCATTGGCCAAGCAGCTTTGAACCTAATACAAGTTTCTGTGTATTCATTTGGGCCTAACTTGGCGGGTGGCTGGCGTAAAGCTCACACATGGCAGTGGGGCTCAGGCATCTTTTGGCAGAAAGATTTCTCATAACAGGTGGTAAATAAACAAGAGACTCTAGTTTTACAACATGGAACTGAGAGCTCTCTAAAGATGACAAGATGCCTATGTTTGATCTATATCCCTGCTCTGGGTTGCTAGGAGTTTCCAGGTCCACACCCCCCCACTCAGGCTGAACCTCATCACTTAAGGCTGAGACATGCTGGGTCACTACAGAGAGGCAAGTGGAAAGTTCTCTGCAGATGATAAATGAATGTTTATAACCTGCCCACTATTATTCAAACAGCAGTGCTTTGTTCCCAGCAATCAGGTCCTATTTCTGACTCTCCCTTAGAAGTTGAGAGCAGAAGGGTAGCTGAGTGTCACTGGGCCCAGAAGTGAAGAGCTGGAGTTTGAGAGGCACAGGACATAGCCACATGTGCCAGTGTTTCTGCACAGAAGAAAGGAAACTCATCCTCAGTGAGATTGTTTTTGCTGTTCCTCCATTCCCTCACCCCAAATTTGGTCCCAGACACAAACAGGTGGAAAAGGCACCCCTCTACACCACAGTTTTTGAGTGCAGAATGAACAACCTAATGCTTACCCCCTACCAAGCCTCCTGAACCTGCTAGAACTGAAAACATTCTCTCCTTGCCAATGTGTAGTTTCTCACTCACCAAAAATAATGTTCTCTAAAAGAAGATTCTCCAAAGCCAGGAGGATGCCTCTGGAAAGGAAAGACAAGGCCCCAAGCCCTGAGTTCTCTTCCCTACTCCAGCTGTGCTGTCCTCTTGATCCCAAGAGTCAGACAGGACCACCATGATGAATATACTTTTTTTCCATGACAGACCCTACCCTCAGATTCCTGAATAAAGAATGACTACAGGTCTTTTCGAGCTGATGAGACAGTGAAGCCTAAACACTAAGACAGTAGTCTTCCAGGGCTTCTGCAAGCACATTAATTCCATGATGTTAGGAACGTCCAAGCATATTTTACCATTTCACAGTGAAGAAACAGAGATATTGCAATAACAATCATATCTTCCCAGCATAGTCACTTCCCCTTACACCACAGGAGACAAAGCACTGACTATGCCTATAGAGCACAAAATCTGGAGCCTGTTCAGGTACTCTGACCACATACTTGTAACTAGTAACTTTAAGTTACAAGGCAGATCCCTTTAGAAAAATCACAAAAGAAAGTATTGAATGTAATGATGATATCAATTAAATAGTAAAGTTTTTACAATCTAATTATTTCTAAGTTGTTTAAGACACAAATGTTCTGAAATAGAGCAAAATTGCCTTTAACAATGCCAAAAGTGTTACTTCATCCAAAAACTGTGCAATTGTTTTATTATTTCAATAAAACACAATACTTGGTTGAAAAGCAGAAGTTTTAACGCATAACTAACTCAACAAATTACAAAAGATAATTTGATACCACTGTCAGTAGAAGTTATTTTACTAAATAATACTCAACATAAATGTATTATCATAACAGTAAATATGTACATCACAAAAGTTAAAGTGGGATAGAATGTCAGGATTTGCCAAAAAAAAATTTAAGAATTTAAAAATATAAATAAATGAAAATTACATGAAAAACCAGCAAAAGATTATTGTATTGACAAAGATATTCCATTGAAAGCATCATACCAGAGAGGGAATCAGCAGCAAGGATGTCAGAGGAGATGCTGAGGGGCTCCAAGGCTATCCCAAAAGGATGCATCTGACAGCAGTGAGAAGAGCCTCATGGAAGGCTGGTAACGTAAATGCCAATACTACAGGTAAAAGGCTCCCTGACTTAAAGCCCAAAAACAACTGTCAGACAAAAAGTGGAATCAGTTGGTATGATTAAAAAAACAAACAAACAAACAAAAACCCTGGAGAGGTTTTGCCACAAATGGGAGTAAGTAGGCAATGTATTATTAGAGGAAAGAAATATGGCCAAGTAGAATGAATGTCTGATGAGAAAAATTCCAAGATTGTGGGCTATTGTGTTCTCTGAAAAATCTGTTCAGGTCTTAATTCCAAGAGCTGAGACTGTGACCTTTCTGGGAATTAGGACTTTGTCCAAAAGCTCCATGAAAACAAAGGAAGTGAGGAACTAATTATTTGACTCCCGGATTTGGAGGTATCACCACATGGTGCTTGGTGCTCTGTGCAGAATATTTCATCAACAGGAGCATGTGGCTGAGGACAGTTTCTCACATCATAGGAAGCAGAGTCTCAAGAAATGACCAAAGATAATATCCCTGCACACAAGGCCTTACTCCCAGTGACCTACCTACTCTATCTAGGCCCCACTTCCCAAAGTCTCTAGAACTTTCTAAAATGTCACCACCAGCTGGGCAGCAAGTATTCAAAATGTGAGCTAGTGAAGGAAATGTCAGACTCATATAATAAAAAGGCCCTAATCATCCAGTGACTGTAAAGTGAGCTTTCTGTCCAAGCAGGTCCCACTGCACTTGAGCCCCAAAATAAATACACAGTTGCTATATTAATTATGAAACTGTTGGACAGTGACTTGGGCTTCTTATTTGCTAGCTCTGTCTTAATTATTGACCTATTTCTGTTAATCTATGTATTTCCACATGGTCTTCACTTACTGGGGAAAACCCTTTGTGTCCTCTCCCCCTGCTCCACATGATGACTGCTCTCTGCCCACACTTCCCAGAATTCTCCTTGTCTGATAGCTCTACCTATCCTTCATGCCCAGCCACTAGCCAAGCAGTGCTTTATTCATCAATCAATAAGACAAACATATTTACAGAAGGATATCTCCCATTAAGTGACTTTCATACACAAAGCAAAGCCAGAAACAAGTATATGATTAGAAGAGAATGTTGTGTGAAGACAGGCAGGTGATGGGATAATTAATCTACAATCTGAAAGACACTAGAGGTTACCAACAATGACCTGATGCTAAAAGCCTCTAAAGCTCCAAAACCTTGATTTTAGAATTCTAGGTTTTAGATCTTTAAAACAGGACATTTCTGTTTCAGGCCACCAAGTTTGCCATACTTGCTCTCTGTCTTGGAAACAGAGACACACATACATGTGTGCACTCACATGCACATACACACACAGATGGAATAGATCCAGTAGAAAGAAAAATGATGGAGATTTCAATGTAGAGATATTATATTTAATGAAAGAAGAAAGGGTCGTTAAACAAATATGATCACTTATTTCATAATGACACAAAAATATACATGTGTGGCTACAGCAAGAAGTCCTGAAGTAAGGAAACAGAACTTACTTCCAAAGAAGAGGAGGAGGTGAAAAGACACAAAACTAAAGTTTGCACTCAAAGTTGATGTAAATATAAAGATAATAGAGCCATACAGTGCATATTTGTATTAAAAAGAAAATTGTGACATGGTTTCCACATTTTGGCATTCATCCACTTAATGCCCCCAGTGGCAAAAATGATCCAGGCCTCACATTACTGGATATAACATATGAGGTTAATATTGAGAGATATGTGCTAATTGCTGTAATTTTGTTGGTTGTTTCCTGATCGGCTGAGCTACTGTTTGTAATTGACTTTCCAACCTCAGCATTGTAGTTTTCTGGCTTAGTGTGTTGCACATGACAGATTTGCTCCTAGCTCTTCTTTTACATATTCTTCTCATGACATTTGGTTTTCCTCTGCTTGTAAGATTGAGACTTTCTTTCTCTGTGAATAGTATTCTTTTACATATGTTCTGCATATGTAGTCCTTTGGTCTTGGGATGTTTTTGTTTTTATTTGTCGCAAGATGTCATATTTCCCCTTCAAATTTAAGTGTGGGTTTTCTGGATATAGCAATTTCAGTTGGTAGTTACATGAATGCAGTTCTTGAAATGCATCATTCCATGCGTTTCTAGATTTTAGGGTTTCTGATGAAAGAGCTGGTGCTGTGCTGATGTTTCATCTTTTGTATGGGAGTTGGCATTTTTATATTACAGCTTTTAATTATGTGTCTTTGCTTTGAATTTTGGATAACTTGGCTATAATATGCTGTGAAAGATTTACATCTGCTCCTGTCTATTTGTGATTCCAAATGAGTCTTGCATCTGGATATCTACTTTCTATGGATTTGAGGAATTTATCCCTACAATTTTGTTGAATGGAATCTCTATGGCTTGTATATTGATCTAAGCTCTTTTTATTCCAAATCTTAGAAGCTGCTGACAAGTGGTGGTTGCAGGAGAAGGAGGGTCCTTTTTTTGTTCAAGGAAGTAACCCATGTTCCAGTAGATGGTACTATACACACACACACACACACACACACACACACACACACACACACACGTACGTACGTAGCACAAAGTGGACTCAGTGCTTTGAGAAACAGGACACATAAAGTTGGGAAGGGAAAGTGGTTGGGAAGAAAGAGAGTGAATTAAAGGGGAATAGAGAGGGATAGATTTGCTCAAGACATAATATATGCATGTATGAAATTCTGAAACAATAAAACTGCAGTCTTGTTAAGGCTTCCTATTGTAATATACTTCAGAAACTTCTATGTGACATAGAACATGTTATTGATTTGGGTTGTGCATTTATACCCCAGGTCATCTGACTTGTTACAATCTGCCACCTACTATATCCTTATAGATGATTATTTCCATTGACTGATAATAATAATAATAATGATCTGGAGGTTGAAATATCAATCTTTGGTTATTTTAATTTGTATTACTGCTTAACATTTGACATCTAGGGCAACACACACACATAAAAGTGACAATTCTGTCAATGAACATGTCAGTTGTAAGAGTGACATGGCCATAGAACTAATAATAATAATAATGATCTGGAGGTTGAAATATCAATCTTTGGTTATTTTAATTTGTATTACTGCTTAACATTTGACATCTAGGGCAACACACACACATAAAAGTGACAATTCTGTCAATGAACATGTCAGTTGTAAGAGTGACATGGCCATAGAACTTGGTTTGTCAAGTATAATTTCAGTTACTTAATGCTCTCTAAGTTTCTCCTAATCTAGTGAAGATTTTTCAACATACAATTTATGGAAATTACATTGTTTAATAAAAGAAAAAATAAATTTATTTATGTGTATGTGAATTTAAGACATGGCACTTGTATAAAGGTCAAACCACATGGGTCTCTGTGAGCCAATTCAGGTATTCAGACTTGGCAGCATTAAATTTACTGCCAAAGGTTCTGAAACTTAAAATGTGAACTAATGCAAAGTTGCACAAAATTTGGGGGCAATATCCATCAGAGCTTCTGCTCTTATGCCTTTGTGCTCTCTTCCACCTTTTATTCTCAGTAATAGAGATCAAGCCCAGATTCATGTGCATGCTTAGGTAATTGTTCTACCACTGAACTACATATTCAGCTTTCTTTTCACCCAAATTCAAGATGGTCTTACTGTACCACATTTGGAGGGGGAAAATCATTCCCAATAATGGCACAGGTTTTATTTGGACATATCTTTCAGGGATCATAATGCAAGTGTATTTTCTGTGACTACAGTAACTGTCAGATACAGCTGAAGTCATGAAGTGTTCAGTGCCACAGTTCAGTATGACAATAGAGATGTGGCTCAGCTGCTTAGTTCATGCAGCAGGGACATGTGACAGAGGTTGTTGGCATCATTATAGACTGTAAAGCACAGAGCCATGCTGGATCCTAGGCATGACTATAATGTTAGATATTCAGCTTTAGTTGTCTACTTCAGCCAGTTAGATATACCTACCAAAGGCTCCATGGTCGTCCAAAATAGTTGCTGAGGAATAAACATGTAAGCTATGAGTTGGCTGGGGTCTCCAGATTCAAACCATAACAACAATTATTACTGATAAAAATTGTTACCTATGGTTTGTAAAACTTGAGAAAATACTTGCTACTTTGCTTTAGAACTGGCTTCTCAAATCATTGTCTTCCTTGTTTTGTTGTCTTTGGTTTTTACTTGGAGAACCCGATTTCAGTACTTTATAAAATAATTCTTTTATTATTAACTAGTGGGTTTCTTTAGAAGAATATTATACAAAATGATCGCAAATGTATAGCTATTCCATGGCTTATTGCTTTTCTATTGCTGTAATAAAACACCCTGGGCAAGTCCATTTATAGGAGAAAGTGTATTTGGGAATTACAGTTTCAGACGGTCACTCCATTACCATCCTGGTGGGTAGCATGGCAACAAGCAGACGAGCATGGCGCTAGAGCAGTAGCTGACAGAGTCAATCTCATCCACAAGCAGGAGGCAGACGGAACTAAGTAGGAATGGCATGGGCTTCTGAAACCTCAAAGCCCACTCCTAGAGAAACACCTCCTCCTAATCCTTCCCAAACATGTGAGCTTATGGGGGCATTCCCATTCAAACCAGCACATCTATTTCTTACACCAATTCAGTTAAATGTTTGATTTGCCTCTTATAATTATTTTAAGGAACTTGATATATCTTTTCTTTCATTTTTCCTTCATTCTTCTCCTTCCTTTTCTTATTGTTTTTAAAAAACATCTTGTATAAGTACAAATAAAAGCAAAATATAACCCATTTGAATTCAGTGAACTAAGAATACAGGAGAAAAATGAAAATAGAAGGTCTAAGAGGAAGCCAAAGATATGGTTATTTTATAGACATTCAAAGCAAGAATCTTATTATTTAAGTGCAAAATTGTTAATAATAGCTAAGAATAAAGTCCATATTTGACTTCCAGTCTTGTAGCAGTTCATCCTAAAAAGTAAACAGGTACATGACTCAAAGTTTCAAAAAAATAAAAAGTGGGAGACTAATTTCAGTTAGTTGTAAAGGATAATGTACATGCCTTTCAAGTAAAATTACAAAATAAAGTGATCAGTAGTTCATTTCAGGATACCAAGACATTTCTGGGAGCTTCTGGAACTGCCTACTCTATTCTCTCTTCACATGCCCTTCTTGTTCCTACCGCTTTGAAATCATTACTCCTTTGGTTTGCTAAGGCAGTTTCTTCCCCAGAAATAGTATCATGATTAATAATAATAATGATAATAATAATAATAGCAATAATAATAAACAGCCATATACACTGACAGACATGGAAACATGGTGAATGAGAGCATGTTGGTGTTATCATCCTGGAGAATCTCTATCTCTTAGAAATAAGTAGGAATTATTTCATAAAAGTATTAATAAAAGAAACTTGAAAAGTGAATATGGTGTTTATTCTGCTCATTAATCTGGGTGCTGTTTTCCATATAGCTGTTAACTCTAACCATAAAGAAATCCAATGTTTAGAAATTGGACTGCATTCTCCAATATCACCAGAAGATGGTAGAGTGGTGTCAAAATTCCAAACACTTTTTTGCTCTGGGTTACCAGGATTACTGAGAGGTTTGTCCAATTAACTGTGAGTTAGAACTCTTTTTTAATTTTTTTATTTTATTAGTTCAAATTAGGAACAAGCTTGCTTCAGATGTCAATCCCTTCGACCTCTCCCTCCACTCCCCCCCAACATTCCACCTGCCCCTAGCCATCCCCCCTCTACTCCCCAGGCAGGGTAAGGCCCTCAAAAGGGGCTCTCCAAAGTCTACCACATCATCCTGGGCCAGGCCTAGGCCCTTCCCCATGTGTCCAGGTCAAGAGAGCATCCCTTCACAAGGGATGGGCTCTCAAAATCCCTTCATTTTTTTTAAGACCTTACATATTTAATACAGAGCATTACCCCTGTACAAATGGAAAAAAATTAAGTTCAACATTTCTAGACCAATATGGATGTTTAATTAGAACTCTTATGATTCTTAACCTTCCTAAAGTTGTTCTGCAACAGCTTAATGCACTTCCTCATGTTGTGGTGACCCACAGCCATAAAATTATTTCACTAATACTTCCAAACTAATTTGTCTACTGTTGTAACTGTCATATAAATAATGATTACTCAGAATCCTGATTAGCAGAATATCTGATATGTGACCCACAGATTGAGAATTTTCTGAGATCTCCCCAAATCATATTATTAAAAACATCGATGGAGAGATGGCTCAGCAGTTAAGAGTGCTTGCTTATAATACCGGAATTCAGATCTAAGCAACCACATAGGGTGGCTCACAGCACTGTAATTCCAAACTCAATTCCTTCTTCTGGCTTCTGCCAGCACCTGTGAATACACACACACACACACACACACACACACACACACACACACACACACACAAACACACACACACACAAACATTTTGAAAATTTGAATGATATAATTGGCAAGTTGATCTATCTTCTTGCTTGTCTCTTTATGGTAGGGAAAAGGCACAATCCAGTCATAGCTGCTGTGAGCTCATGTGGAATTTGTTCCATCATGTCCTGCAAACACTGTCTCACTGTGGATGCCCACTGCCTCTGTCTTCCCTGAAGGCACTTTTACTAATGAGCCCCAGATACTACTGTGACTGAGAGAACCTCTGGCTCAGTGCCAAGCCCCTCTACAGAGACATGAGTTCCTGTATCCATCTTACTATGGTCCTGATCCATTTTGTCTTGAACATACTTCTCCTTGTCCCTTCTGCCCAGACAGCCTTCCTAAATTCAACACTCCAGTCATTTATATATGAGATTTTTTTTTTAACTGACAAGAGATTTATTACTAAAAATAAAACAACTGAAGTTTATTCCAGGGTACACTGTCAGCACAGGAACGTCCGCGATGAAGTGTGTTAATTTGACAGAAATCCTAACCCAGTCATCCAAGATCATGTTTGAAAGGTTCAGACATTATGCTGGCCTGCCCCTGTTACCTGGTGGAATCCACTCAGGCAATACCCTGGTCAGCCCAATGTTCCATGGGAAAGAAGTCTGCACGCAGGTGCAGAGGACCCCTTTAAAAGATAGGCCCCTGCCCCTTTACACTGTCTCTCTCTCTCTCTCTCCCCCTGTTTCTCTCTCTGTGTGTGTGCTCTCCCGTCTCTCTGGTTCCCTTCTCTGTCTCTCTATGGCGACCGGCCATGGCGGTCAGCCATTTAACCCTGTTCCTCTTCTTAGTCTCCCCATTCTGTCGGGCCTTATAATAAACTTATAGTCTTATGTCTCATGTCTCAGCAATTTCTCTTTTCTTCTTTTTAAACAAAACAATAACATTTTGGCGCCCCACGTGGGCAACTCCCACGGGCAGACGTGCATCTGTAGAGGAGTTTTTTGCCGCTTTTCCACTTGCCTCACCCATGAGAAATGCATAGAGGAACCTTTCTGGTTTCATCCAACAAACAGGTAAACAGACAAAATCGGCTTACGGTTGCCGCTGTTTTGGTCATGTGACCTACCTGTAGGCACGCACAGCTCCAGCGGCCTATCGAGCAAACATGTCTGCCAGATTTTTGATTTCTGCCAGATCTCTTTGCTTTTTATTTTATTTTTTGTCTTTTTCTTCTTTCACTGGCTCTGTTGTTCATGGCTTGTTTACTAAATACTATGCCTTTCCAGGGCCCTCTGTTTAAGTCCATCCTGTCTCTTTAAATCTCCTGTCTGTTTGCTACAATGTACGGATCAGAGATTACATTCTGACTCCCCCTTTTCTGTTATCCAGTCCTGCTTGTCTCTGTACCTGTAATTTAATTTTATACTTATCTAGTTCTATATACAATTTAAATTAAGCTATACTAAGTCTCATTTCTAAATTACTATATATCTTTAAATGATGGTAAACATTTAAAGTCATAAAGGTCTAATTTAACTATACTTAAAATATAAGCTAAGTCTATACAACTTAAATTTAACTCATCTTTAAAGTTTAAAATCATAAAGGTCTATTTCAAACTAACAAAATATTTATACCACTCAGTCTATCCTATAAGCCGTTTACAAAGGTACAGCTTTTATTACAAAAAGAGATTTTTCTCTAACTAAAGGCAAACTTAACTGCTAAGATCCTAAACAGACAGCCCTCAAATACTCAGAGATCTAGAGAATATGGCATTTAAAATGTTTTGTTAAAAAGCTATTTATAACAGAGAGATAGGCTAGCTGCTGGCCCTACCCCATTTCCTCCGAGAAGATTGATGGACACTGAAGAAACTTCATCTCGAGTCAGTGATAACGCTGGTCACTGAGCAACCCTGCCCTTCACCTCAACTACTACAAAGTATTCCAGACCATGGACAAGAGGACAACGGAATCGACTTTCCCGGCATTGCTTGGGCCAATGGTAGGCGAGTCTTCCCAAAGGTCACAAGTTATCAGCAAGAAGGCAGGTGTCCTGCAGCCTGCTACTATGGATGGAGGACCTTGGGGATGGCTGTCCATACAGCCGGCTGGCAAGTCTCTGTTATTCTTTAATCATTGATTCAGGTAAAATCTTATCCTTCTCAAGATCTCTGATGCTTTTGACGACTGATAGTCTTGCCAGCTTAAAGCAAAACAGATTCCAATAACAGGTATTTTAGGGTTTAACTATGTGAAGATAGGAAAGTCTAAGATGAATAAAGGTTTCAGAATGTAGTTACAAAGGCCTGAGGATAAGAAGGCTTAAATGATGATAATGAATTGAGACATTAAAAAGAATTAAAAATGTTCCTGATTTCTCTATTTCTCATGCTACTGTTCATAGTCTACAATACCACTATAGGATCATAACTACAAGGTCAAGGTTAAGATACTTTTCATTGTCAAAAAAAAAATCTGTCTGTTTTTAAATGGTAATACTTTCAGCCAAGTTGCTCCTAACATGAATATGCTTCTAACATGTCTAATGTTTCCACAAACTCTAAGGATTCTTGTAAGTTCCAGGGAGCCGAATCAGATCCAAACAGGTCAGATTCACTCCAGGTAATATTCAACCTTTTCCCAGTCCCAAATTCCCTTCACTCATCTTGGGACTCCTCGGGAACCCCTCCCTCATCTTACAATCTTCCCCTCAAGTGACAGGACCTAAGAAAAAAAATTTTTTCCTAAAATTAACCTTGTCCTCTGCTCTGTCAACATCTTGCCACGTCTAAGAGGGGCCAGGGAGTTCCATACAGCCTGGACTACAATGAAACAACCAGCTACCCCAGGACGTGGCAGCACCCCAAACTTCTCGGGTCCCCCAAAGATGGTCAAAGCCCCCCACATCAGCAGGAAGCAGTCTTAAGAATTCGACGCCCTTATTCCTTAACCTGCCATGTCTAAACACCCCACCTTTTTTTAATAATAAGTAGAGGTGGGAATGAAAGGTTCAGGCATTATGCTGGCCTGCCCCTGTTACCTGGTGGAATCCACTCAGGCAATACCCTGGTCAGCCCAAGGTTCCATGGGAAAGAAGTCTGCACGCAGGTGCAGAGGACCCCTTTAAAAGATAGGCCTCTGCCCCTTTACACACACTCTCTCTCTCTCTCCCCCTGTTTCTCTCTCTCTCTCTGTGTGCTCTCCCATCTCTCTGGTTCCTTGCTCTGTCTCTCTATGGCGACCGGCCATGGCGGTCAGCCATTTAACCCTGTTCCTCATCTTAGTCTCCCCATTCTGTCGGGCCTTATAATAAACTTATAGTCTTATGTCTCATGTCTCGGCAATTTCTCTTTTCTTCTTTTTAAACAAAACAATAACAATGTTCTCTAACTGCATGGAGTAATACTCTCTTGGCCAGGCATCATAAAGGAGTCCTACCTTTGGACTTTAGGATGCTTGCTGGTAGGTGTATTAATACTGCCAGTGAAACAAAAGCACATCAGTGAAACACAGGCAAAAGAAGGTAATCTATTATCTCAGGAAATGACTAATATTTATGGTTGACTTTGCGTAGTATTGTACTGTATTGTTTCTCCATGGAACATAAACAAATATAAGCATTCAAAGCCTGCTTTCTGCATTCTTTCTTAATTTATTCATGTTTTTAAATGTTCCTTGTTTGTATTTATTACAATAAAACATTATATGTTGTGCATAGAAAGGGTCCCCCCTTACATACCCCTGTGCTCCCGTTTGCACCCTTACTTCCTGGAATTGATCCACATGAAAGTCAAAGATGAAATCCTGAGTTTCTGATTGCAGATCTGCTCTTTGCCTCCTGCTGATCTTGGTTAAAAGTTATTCCACATCAGAGCTTCAGAAGTTTTATCACGTAAGTACTCAGGAAATGTTAGGGTAAGAATCACATGACTGTTCTCTGTGGTTTGTTTATTTGAGACAAAGTCTTGCTATGTACCTCAGGCTTGTGGCAAAGTCATGAGCCTCCTTTCTCTGATTCCCAAGAGTTGGTCTTAACAGGTACAGGTTCAACTGTTTATTTTTAAAACTTTTCAGGAGCTGGGGACTTAGTTCAGTTGATAATGTCCTTGTCCTGCAACCACAAAGACTTGAGTTCGAACACCAGAACCCATATAAGAAAAAGTCATGGTAACACATGCTTGTAATTCCACCACTGGAGAGGTAGAGACAGCTGATTCCCCAGGGCTCTCTACTCAGACAGTATAGCCTAATTGGGAAGTCCCAAGTCAAAGGAAGGACGTGTCTCAAAACACAAAACAAGTACAGCAAAAAGAAAACACTGGACAGTTACTGAGGAGTGACACCCACAAACTCACACATGCAACACACACAAATCAATTCTAAATTATTTGAAGAAATTAGAACAACTTATGGTTACAAACTTTGCCTGCTTTTTGTACCCTGGGTATTGCTAGTGACAAAGGTGATATTGTCCATCAGGATCCTGGAGGTTGTTTATTTAGGTGCTCCCTTTCCAATCACTGCCTTTCTGGCATACACTTATTTTAGTTTTATTTCCTTTGTACTGTAGATTTAAAGCAAATGCATCAATTAAGATTTTTTCCAAACTAATAGTGAAATGAAAGTAAACCGTTCCCTCCCACCCAACTTCCTACATTCCTCTAGAAGTAATTTCTGTTTGTGTTTGTTTGTTTTGTTTTTGTTTTTTAATCAAATTATTAACCAGTCTTTCAAGTTTTGGGGAACATGTCATAATGCAGTCAGTACTCCTCTATATCTTGTTTTTTTATTTATAGAAATGATCTATCATATAACATACAGAATTATTCAATCAGCTTAACATCTGCATAATTGGTAGCTATTTTCCTGGATGTAGCACTTTTGTAAGACCCTATTTAAATCCATTAGTTTATTATTCATGTTACATAAGTAATAATTTTTATCAATTTTTTTGCACAATTTGACAAGAATATATATAGGGTTAGTGTAAAGAAATGCCCACTATGAAGTTAAGAGTCAAAGCATTACTAATTTAATGGACACTGCTGCCAAATTGACTCCCATTTCTATGACATGATATCATCAAGTATCTAGTAGCCTACAATGCCCCACCATCTGTATTGTCCAAGACATAAAATAGTTTTAGTCTGGTAGATTAAAAAATACTATCACAGATCAGCAAGGTGGATCAGTGGGTGAAGATACTGACTGACTGCCAAGCTTGAAGACTGAAGCCTGATCCCTGTACTGGGGGAGAATAGTCTTTGACTTTTACACACATTGTGGCACACATGCCCATTCATTCACATGTGCACACATGCACACCACACACACACACACACACACACACACACACACACACACACACGAGAGAGAGAGAAAAAGAGAGAGAGAAACTTATCACTTTGCTATTTTTATTTTATTTTATATATTATATAGAAAATTACACATTTTATGCACTTATTAGCCATCTGTACTTTAGTGAACTACTTGTCAAAACATTTGCCAGTGTTGATACTATTTGTCTGACTATTTTATGGGTTCTTTCTGTATTAAAAGAATTGACCCATAGTCTGGTATAGAAGACATATACAACAAGCACTTTATTTGCTTGTTTTGGGTTTTGATTTTTGTTATTTTTGTCATTTGCTTTCTTTCTATACAGGGTGTAGTCTGGCTGTCCTGTAACTAGCTCTATAGACCAGGCTGGCCCTCAAACTCAAAAATCCTCTTGCCTCTGCCTCCTGAGTGCTAGGATTAAAGGTATGTGCACCTCTACCTGGCATTACATTTTGAAAGAAAATATTTGATGTTCCTTGTAGATTTGTGTGAGGTTGTTCCATCAGCTCCTACAGTTTTACATATTTCACTGATTCCCACACACACCCTATCATTCAGATCATCTATAGGTCTATTAACAGAGAGACTGATATTGAATTACTGAATTTTAAAAAATATGATCATCCAAGAAAAACAAAAGGAAAAATTTGGTTTATGCTTCCTACTAAAAGCTTAATGCCCCAGCAGTGACATAATGAAAAGTTACCTTTCACTGCTGTGTATGGATGCTCTGGCACACAGCTGTCATTATTTCATCACAGCACTACAGTGCTTAACGTAAGTAAAACTTAAGTTACAAAGAAAGAAAATATTGCTGTTGACACAGTGGTACAGCATGTGCAAGTCTCCAGTGCCATGAGAAAATGAAAGGATTTATGGCATTATTTATTCATTCATTCCTATATATAACAGAGATAGCTTTTTCATGTGTACCTCTGTGTATCTACATCTCACTTAGATACAATATCAAGAGCCTGGGAAAGTTAAAATGACTTTGTTGATCGAGTCAATGTCACCTCAAATTCTATTAACATAATAATAGTAATATTAATGAGTGAATTATTTATTAACTATGTTGCTCCATCCATAGGAGTGATCAACAGATCAAAATCATTATCTTTCATTCTATGAATCTTTTTGAAGATTTAAGCTTTAACTATGTTATATGGCAGAGTTTGTGGGGTACACACATGAGTGAATGTGCCCTCTGAAGCCAGAGGCATAAAATTCCCTGAAACTGGAGTTACTGGTAGAATGTGAGCCACCTGACAGGGGTGCAATACAGGAGACTTGGGTTCCTGACTTGAGTTCCTGCTTTAAGCCTCCTTAACTATGTATCATAACTTCTAAGTTGAATAATTGCAATGACTAGTTTCAAGTCATCTTGGGACAGCTAGTATTATTTCAGAAGAGGATACTTCAACTTAGAAAATGTCTCCACCAGATTGTTCTGTGAGGAATCCCGGTTACATTTTCTTGATGATTGATGTGGAAGGTTTCTAGCTCACTGTGAGCAATAACATCCCTGGGCTAGTGGTCCTAGGTTCTATAATAAATCAGACAGAGGAAACCATGAGGAACAAGCCAGTAAGCAAAGTACTCCATGGCCTCTGCATCAGTAACCTGTCTCTAGGTTATGATCTAGTTTAGTTCCTGTCCTGACTTCCCTCAGGAACTATACGCTGAAATAAACTTTTCCTTCTCCAAGATGTTTTTGGCCATGGTATTTTACACTAGCAATAGAATCCCTATTTAAGACAAGCTCTTTCTTTCTCAAATTGATTGGTCATTGTGTGTTACCGAGATAGTTGGTGCATGAACATGGAACCTGAAACTGAAGCAAAGTAAAGTTTCATGCAATAGCCAATTTTATTCAGAGCATTAGAAAATATTTATATTCTGGTGATCTCCTGAGGGTTAAAAAATGTCACATGAATGTAGGCTTGTTACAGTCATGAGTACCACCTGTGCTTGGAAACATTACCTGAATAATAATGATGTCAACCCACTCCTGTTTACTGCACCTGGCAGGGGCATGAAAACACATTTCAAGAACATCCCATGTCAGGGGGGAGCAAAGGTTACAAGATTCTCATCTTGTTTTCTAGGAGTTTTCTTATGAGCTCTCAGAATTTTCCTCACACAGCTTCATTCATAGACTCCTGCTCACATAGCAAGTATCTTGACCCACCCACTGAGCCATCTCACCAACCCCTCCAGTGTTTTTATTTGACTAATTTCCAGCATTTCAGTTCAGTTCTTTTAAGAATTTCTATTTCCTTGTTGAACTCCCTCTATGTTTTTAAATTTCTCTCTCATATTGATGACGTTTTATCTACTTTGTTCACTTTCTATCTAGGACCTTGATCGTTTTCTTTGCATCATTTCTGCATGTTTCAGTCATTGATGTGACAAATGATTCTTTTCCAAAGACTGAGGTCTTTTTTCTAGAATATCAGCCATTTCATTATGTTTGGTACCAGAATTGAGGCTTTGTGAGTGTGTAGATATGTCAGAGCAATCTAGTTTTTATTTATATACATGCCGAAGTTGGGAATTCTTCAATTCTTGTGTTTTCTTCATCTGTTGTGGTGGATGTGTCCTTTAGTTTTTATTTTTTCCACTATTTTTGTTTGTTGTGTTTTATATTGTATTCTGGAGGGTATTCTTCATCTGAATTTATATTCTCCACTTTGTTTTGTTTTGTTTTTCAAGACAGAGTTTTACTGTGTAACCTTTTCTGCCCTGGAACTCACTGTGTGGATCAGGTTGGCCTCAAACTCACAGAAATCGGCCTGCCTCTGCCTCTGGAATCCTGAGACTAAAGGCATGTGCCGCCACCACCTATATTCCCCCACTTTTGTATTTAAGGCAGAACTCAACTTCCATAGCAGAAACATTAGTTTAATCCAATTGTTAATATGCAATTGAGGAATTAGTATACTTTGACACTGGATGTTCCTTTCCAACCTGGAAAAGGTCTTCTTTTTCAGCTTTTTCCTGCTGATTTCCCACAGTTCTTACCTGAAAGTCCCTGTATCCCATGAGACTATGCTAGGTTGGAGCATGCTTATGTTCCTTTGGCTCTTGCTTGCCTAGTCAGGGACAGACACAAGGTTTTCCATGTTCTTCAGGCTAGGCACTTCAGGGTGTTCACAAAGAACCGCCCTTTTAGCACCCCATACTACATTTCTTCCACGGCCTCCATGGCCAGTACCTTGGCCATCCACCTGCTTGAAGGGCACTCAGCTCCTGTTGACTTCTCTGTAGCCTTGCTCTATGTCCTAATTATGGTTCCTACAGCACGAATTATGGGGAACAGCAGAAATGAGTGAGTAAAACCCTGAGTTAATGCATAAGGTTGGCATGGGCATGACCATGTCAAGGACTTCAAGGTCTTTGACCCATAGGAAATTGGCAAAGCTGATCCTCACATTGGTCAGGTTCAGAAAGGCAAAGCCGTCCTCTCTCCAAGTGGTAGTGTTTAGAGACAGTTGGTCAGTGTGGGCAAAACCAAGCAATAACAGCTTCTTCCTCTCAGATATTTACAGCCTGATGCTGCTCACTTACAGAGACTTCTTACCAAGACTAGCCAACCCCTTCCCCTCTGCTGTATATAATTAACATGCTAACTTTCCAGGTCATTAATAGCTATGGCTCCATCTGAGTGAATACTGCATCTGAACCTAGCTTTTCTGTATATGTGTCTGTCCTTTCTTCAATTCCTAGTCACCCTGCTCAAGGTTCTCAGACACAAGCTGCTGCAGGTAACAATAACCCATGGAGATTGCCATGTGGAATTTACCTGTTTTAATGCACTACTTATAGTTATGTCATAATTGGTATGTAGAGCCATTAAAATGTTTTATTAAATATTTCAAGAAAGAGTTGGTAATAGCAAAAAGAAAATGGTCATACATCTTACATTAATAATGAATGCTAGTGCTAAATAATAACTGCTGTTTGATTCTTCAAAATCTCCATCTCCCAATAAATACTGCTCCAGCTATAATAAAAAGAAAATTATCATAATATTTGTATATGCCCCCAAATCAGCAACATTTCATCAATATTACCTTCATACCAAATATAAAATTAACTTTTATTTCACTTACCAAGATAACATCGTGCAATGGATCTCAATAGAAACCAATAATTTCAGAATAAACATACTCATTCTCCACATCTAATGATACCTGCTGTGTTTCTATTGATATTCTTTCACATATATATCCCTTATCCATATAATAACATGTCTGAAGTGATTTTCTTTACTTCTAATTCCACTATTGAGAGGTAGCTAACATTCACTGTTCTATTAAACATTTGCAGATACAAATTATAAAAAGCATAGGCAAAAAAGATATTAAAAATAAGAATCAAAAAAATAAGAATCAAAATTATCCAACAGTTACTGCATATCCACATGTTCTTCAAGGTTTTGAGTGCCCTAATCATGATGAAATGTTCACTTTTCACCTAATAGTATAAATGAAGTTAATAGAACTATCTTAAAACTGGACAAAGTGGTTTTAGAATGTATCCTTTTACATAAGTGTAGACAGTGGCAATTCTGTTCTTCTTGTGCCACATGTAACTCAGTTTGTGAGAACAGCATGACTTACAAGGCTGCACAGATCTTAAACAGTGACAGTGGGACCATGCCCTCTGCAGGAAATTCTAGGAAAGAGTTCTCTGGATGCCTCCTGCAAGCTATGGCAGCCACAATGATCATCTAGAGATGACCTAGGGTCTGGTCAGCTGACATTGAATGATTAACTTTGGTGTCTTTCCTATATCATACTTTACGAAGTAGGAAATATTGGCCAAAACTAAAACTAAAAGTAACTAGATGAAAAGCATCCTTAATGGCCAACAGATTTCTGCTGCTCAGGTACAGACCACACCAGTCAGAAGAATAGGTGAATGACCTGCCTGCCAGCTGAACTGTCCCACTACCAAGATTTGGTTCCCAAAGACCCATCCCATTCCACCATCTCACTCCCTACCCTGTGACTGCCTGCTACCCCCAATGCCAGCTGATTTCTGCTGCTCAGATGCAGGCCAAACTTGTCAGAAAAGCAGGTGCAGGCCACACCAGTCAGAAGAAGAGAGATCCACTGCTGCACCTGAGGCCAAACTAACTGCCACAAAGTCCAGCCCCCAACTTGGACAGAGACTTCCTCCTGGATCAGAGGTCAAGAAATCTAGGCCACAAAGATCAGAAGCCCAAAAAGGAAACAAAATCCAAGGAACAAATATCCAACAAATACAAATGCAGAAATCAACACCTAGACCTATAATCATCTCAAGCCCAGATGCCTCAATGCCAAACTAAAAACACAATAAAAAGGGCATATGTCATATCCTATGAGAGCAAGACCTAAAAATTCCAATGTAACCAAAGTATAAGAAAACAACCACAAATCAACTTTATGAAGATAATAGAAGTCCTTAAAGAGGAAATGAAAAAAAAAAACCCTTAAATAAATTAGAGAAAAGTTGAACAAAATATTGGAGGAAACCAATAAATCCCTTAAAGAATGCCAAGCAAGAAAAACAAACAGGGGAAGGACACTGTTCAAGACACAAATATCAAAATAGAAGCAATAAAGAAAACACAAACTGAGGGAATTCTAGAAATGGAAAATCTGGGTAAGCAAACAGGAACTACAGATGAAAGCATCACCAACAGAATACAAGAGATGGAAGAGAGAATCGCTGGCATTGAAGATAAGATAAAATAGATTCATTGGTCAAAAAATAATGTTAAATCTAAAAAAATTACTAAAACAAAATACTCAGGAAATCTGGGACAATATGAAAGACCAAACCTAAGAATAATAGGAATAGAAGAATGAAAAAAATCCAAGCTCAAACCTAGAAAATATATTTAGCAAGATCATAGAAGAAAATTTTCTTAACCTAAATAAGGATATGCCTATAAATGTACATGAAGCTTACAGAAAATCTAATACATTGGGACAGAAAAGAAAATACCCTCACCACATAAGATTAAAAACAGTAAATGTACAGAAAAAGAAAGAATATTAAAAATCTGCAAAGGAAAAAGGCTAAGTAACATAAAAGCAGACATATTAGAGTTGTGCCTAACTTCTCAACTGAGACTCTAAAATCTAGAAGGGAATGGAGGGAAATGTGGCAGACTCTAAGAGACCACAGATGCCAGACTAAAATACTCCCAGCAAAACTCTCAATCACTATAGTTAGAGAAAACAAAGTATTTCTTGACTAAATCAAATATAAACAATATCTTTCTACAAATCCAACCCCACAGAAAGTTTAACTACACTCACAAAAGCACAGGCAATAAACCATTTCACAACAGCAAAACACAAAGAATGGAAACACACATACACACATAAACACACACACACACACACACACACACACACAAAACAACAACAACAACAACAACAAAATAGCAGGAAATAGCAATCATTGGTAAATAATCTCTCAATATCAATGGACTCAATTCTCCAATAAAAAGACACAAGTTAACAGAATGGATATGAAAACATGATCCATCCTTGTGCTGCATACAAGAAACACACCTCAACATATAATATAGACATTACCTCAGAGTAAAGGGTTGAAAAAGATTTTCCAGCAAATGGACCTAAAAAGCAAGCTGGTATAATTATTTGAATATCTGACAAAATATACTTCAAGCCAAAATTAATAAAAGAAATGAAAAATAACATTTCATGTTCATCAAAGAAATAATACACCAAGACAAATGGAATATTTTAGCATCTATGCCCCAATTGCAAGGACACACATGTTTGTAAAAAAAAATTTCTAAAGCTTAAATCAGACATCAAACCTCACATAATAATAGTGGGAAACCTCAATATACCACTCTCACCAATGGACAGGTCATCAAAACAAAAACTAAAAAGATAAATAATGAATCAAATGAACCTAACTAGAGAACATTTTGTCCAAGCAAATTAGACAAAAACTAACTAAAAGACACAGAGAGAACATCTAAATAACAAAATCAGTCACAAAAAGGAGGACATAACAACAGACACTGAGGAAATCCAGAGAAATAATAAGTCATACTTCAAAAATCTGTACTCCACAAAATCTGAAAATCTAAAAGAAATGGACAATTTTCTTTTTTTTCTTTTTTTTCTCTATTATTATTATTATTAATTCAAGTTAGGGAACAAGCTTGTTTCACATGTAATTCCGTCTCCCTCTCCCTCCCCTCACCCCCATTCCTTCTCCCCCACTTCCAATCTACCCCCCACCCCATCCACCCACCACTCCCCAGGCAGGGTAGGGCCCCCAACCGGGGCTCCACCAAGTCCACCAAATCTTCCTGTGCTGGGCCTAGGCCCCTCCCCATGTGTCCAGAGACAGAGCACATCCCTTCAAGTGGGATGGGCTCTCAAAGTCCCACACACACACCAGGGCAAAATGCCAGTCCACCTCCGGAGGCTCCCAGGAGTGCAGGGGCCTCCCCATTGGCATCCATGATCAGGGGGCTGGATCAGTCCCGTACTGGCCTCTCAAAAAGCGTCTGGGGTCGATATGTTTTCCCTTTTTCAGGCCAACTGTTTCTGTGGGTTTCTCCAACCTGGTAGACACCTTCGTTCTTCGTTCCTCCCTCTCTTCAACTAGGTTCCAGATTTCAGCTCAGTGTATTTCTGTGGATGTATGTCTCTGCTTCCATCAGCCACTGGATGAGGACTCTAGGATAGCTTAGAGAGTAGTCATCAATCTCATTCTAGGGGAAGGGCTTCTAGGCCATCCTCACCTTCACTGCCCGGACTGTCAGATCGTGTCATCCAGATCTTTCTAGTTCCAGATCTCTTCTCGGACGTATAGTGGCTCCCTCTGATATGGTATCTCTCATCCTGCTCTCTCTCCTCTATTCTTCCCCCAACTCAATATATCTGCTCCTCCATTTCTTCTCCTCTCTCTCTTCTTGTGCTCTTATTGTGGCAGCACCCACTCCCCTACCCTCATGCTCTCAATTAGCTCAGGAGTTCATGCCACTTCCCATTCCTGGGGTCCATTTATCCCTTAGAGTCATTCATGATTTCTAGTTTCTTTGGGGAAGAGGATTATAGGCTGGTAAACCTTTGCTCTATGTCTAAAAATCATATATGAGTGAGTACATACCATGTTTGTCTTTTTGTGATTGGGTTACCTCACTCAGGATGGTTTCTTCTAGTTCCATCCATTTGCCTGTGAATTTCAAGATTCCATTGCATTTTTCTGCTGAGTAGTACTCCATTGTATAAATGTACCACATTTTCTCTTCCATTTTTCAGTTGAGGGGCATCTAGGTTGCTTCCAGGTTCTGGCTATTACAAACAATGCTGCTATGAACATGGTTGAACATATGTCCTTGTTGTATGGACATGCAGTATTTGGGTATATACCCAAGAGAGGAATGGCTGGATCTTGAGGTAGATTGATTCCCATTTTTCTGAGCAACTGCCATACTGATTTCCAAAGTGGTCTTACGAGTTCACACTCCCACCAGCAATGGAGGAGCGTTCCTTCTTCTCCGCATCCTCTCCAGCATAGGTTGTCATTGGTATTTTTGATTTTAGCCATTCTGACAGGTGTGAGGTGGTATCTCAGAGTTGTTTTGAGTTGCATTTCTCTGATGGCCAAGGATTTTGAGCACTTTCTTAAGTGTCTTTCAGCCATTTCAGATTCCTCTGTTGAAAAATCTCTGTTTAGTTCTGCACCCCACTTTTTAATTTCATTGTATGGTGTTTTGGTGGCTAGCTTCTTGAGCTCCTTGTATATTTTGGAAATCAGTCCTCTGTCAGATGTGGGGCTGGTGAAGATCTTTTCCCATTCTGTGGGTGGTCGTTTTGTCTTACTGACTGTGTCCTTTGCCTTACAGAAGCTTCTCAGTTTCAGGAGGTCCCATTTATTGATTGCAGACCTCAGTGTCTGTGCTTCTGGCGTGATGTTCAGGAATCATTCTCCTGTGCCAATTTGTTCAAGGGTTATTCCCACTTTCTCTTCTAGAAGATTCAGTGTGGCTGGATTTATGGAGAGATCTTTGATCCATTTGCACTTAAGTTTCGTGCATGGTGACAGGTATGGATCAATCTGAAATTTTCTGCATGTCTGAATCCAATTGTGCCAGCACCATTTGTTGAAGATGCTATCTTTTTTCCATTGTATGGATTTAGCAGCTTTGTCAAAAATAAGGTGTTCGTAGGTGCGTGTGTTAATATCTGGGTCTTCAATTCAATTCCATTGGTCTATCTGTCTATTCTTGTGCCAATACCAAGCTGTTTTCAGAACTATGGCTCTATAGTAGAGCTTGAAGTCAGGGATGGTGATGCCTCCAGAAGATCTTTTATTGTAAAGAGTTGTTTTGGCTATCCTGGGTTTTTTATTTTTCCATATAAAGTTGAGTATTGTTCTTTCAATGTCTGTGAAAAACTGTGTTGGGATTTTGATGGGGATTGCGTTGAATCTGTAGATTGCTTTTGGTAGGATTGCCATTTTTACTATGTTAATTCTGCCTATCCAAGAGCATGGGAGATCTTTCCACTTTCTGGTATCTTCTTTAATTTCTTTCTTTAAAGTCTCAAAGTTCTTATTGTACAGGTCTTTCACTTTTTTGGTTAGTGTTACCCCCAGATATTTTATGTTGCTTGTGGATATTGTGAAAGGTGATGTTTCCATGATTTCTTTCTCATTGAGTTTATCATCTGTATACAGTAGGGCTACAGATTTTTTTGAGTTAATTTTGTATCCTGCTACCTTGCTGAAGGTGTTTATCAGCTGTAGGAGTTTCCTGGTAGAGTTTTTCGGGTCACTTATGTAGACTATCATGTCATCTGCAAATAGTGAAAGTTTGACTTCGTCCTTTCCAATTTGTATCCCTTTGATCCCCTGTTCTTGTCTTATTGCTCTAGCTAGAACTTCAAGTACAATATTGAAGAGGTATGGAGAGAGTGGACAGCCTTGTCTTGTTCCTGATTTTAGAGGAAACACTTCGAGATTTTCTCCATTTAGTTTGATGTTGGCTATTGGTTTGGTGTATATTGAGTTTATCATGTTTAGATATGTTCCTGTTATTCCTGTTCTCTCCAAGGTCTTTATCATGAAGGGATGTTGGATTTTGTCAAAGGATTTTTCAGCATCTAGTGAGATGATCATGTGGGTTTTTTTTTTTTCAGTTTGTTTATATGGTGGATTACATTGATGGTTTTTTGTATATTGAACCATCCTTGCATCCCTGGGATGAAGCCTACTTGATCATGGTGGATGATTTTTCTGATATGTTCTTGGATTCGATTAGCCAATATTTTATTGAGTATTTTAGCATCAATGTTCATGAGGGATATCGGTCTGTAGTTCTCTTTCTTAGTCTTATCTTTGTGTGGCTTGGGTATCAAAGTGATTGTAGCCTCATAGAAAGAGTTTGGCAATATCCCATCTGCTTCTATTGTGGGAACAGTTTGAGGAGTACTGGTATCAGCTCTTGTTTGAATTTCTGGTAGAATTCTGCAGTGAAGCCATCTGGTCCTGGGCTTTTTTTGGTTGGGAGGCTTTTGATGACTGCTTCTATTTCATTAGGGGTTATGGGTCGATTTAAACTGTTTATCTGATCTTGATTTAATTTTGGTAAGTGATATTTATCCAGGAAACTGTCCATTTCCATTAGATTTTCAAATTTTGTGGAGTACAGATTTTCAAAGTATGACCTAAAGATTCTCTGGATTTCCACAATGTCCGTTGTTATATCCCCCTTTTCATTTCTGATTTTGTTAATTAGCGTGCTCTCTCTCTGCCTTTTGGTTAGTTTGGATAGAGGTTTGTCTATCTTGTTGATCTTCTCAAAGAACCAACTCTTTGTTTCATTGATTCTTTGTAATGTTTTCCTAGTTTCTACTTTATTGATTTCAGCTCTCAGGTTGATTATTTCTTGGCATCTACTCCTCCTTGGTGAGTTTGCTTCTTTTTGATCTAGTGCTTTCAGTTGTTCTGTCAGTTCTCTAATGTGACTTTTCTCTAGTTTCTTCATGTGGGCACTTAGTGCTATGAACTTCCCTCTTAGCACTGCTTTCAGAGTGTCCCATAAGTTTGGGTATGTTGTGTCTGCATTCTCATTAGATTCTAGGAAGTCTTTAATTTGTTTTTTTATTTCTTCCTCAACCCAGGAATGGTGCAATTGGGTGTTATTCATTTTCCAAAAGTTTGCAGGTTTTCTGCCATTTGTATTGTTGCTGAATTCTAGCTTTAATGCATGGTGGTCTGATAAGATACAGGGGGTTATTTCAATTCCTTTGTAACTATGGAGGTTTGCTTTGTTGCCTACTATGTGGTCAATTTTAGAGAAGGTGCCATGTGGTGCTGAGAAGAAGGTATATTCTTTTGAGTTTGGATGGAATGCTCTATAGATATCCATCCGTTAACCCCAGTTGCATCATGACTTCTTTCAGATTCTTTGTTTCTTTGTTAAATTTCTTTCTGGTGGTCCTGTCTAGTGGTGTAAGGGGGTGTTGAAGTCTCCTACTATAAGTGTGTGTGGTTTTATGTGTGGTTTGAGCTTTAGTAATGTTTCTTTCACAAATGTGGGTGCCGTCGTATTTGGGGCATAGATGTTCAGGATTGAGATTTCATCTTGATGGACTTTTCCTGTCATGAGTATGAAATGCCCTTCTTCATCTCTTTTGATTGATTTTAGTTTAAAGACCAATTTGTTAGATATTAGGATTGCTACACCAGCTTGTTTCTTGAGGCCATTTGATTGGAAAATCTTTTCCCATCCTTTTACTCTGAGGTATTGTCTGCTTTGAAGTTGAGGTGTGTTTCTTGTAAACAGCAGAAGTATGGATTCTGTCTTCGTATCCATTCTGTTAGACTATATCTTTTTATGGGTAAGTTAAGACCATTGACATTTAGGGATATTAATGTCCATTGTTCGTTGGTTCTTGTTTGTTTTGGATTTATTGTTGGTGGTGTCATTGTGTGTGGATTTTGCCCTCCTGCTTCTTTTTGTGTTTGGCAAAATTAGATTATCTATTGCCTGTGTTTTTGTGCATGTAGTTATGTTCCTTGGGTTGGAGTTTTCCTTCCAGAACCTTCTGTAGTGCTGGATTTGTGGATATGTATTGTTTACATCTGTTTTTGTCATGGAATATCTTGTTTTCTCCAACTATAGTGATTGAAAGTTTTGCTGGGTTCAGTAGTCTGGGTTGACATCCATGATCCCTTAGTGCTTGTAGGATATCTATCCAAAACCTTCTGGCTTTCAGAGTTTCCATTGAGAAGTCGGGTGTGGTTCTGATTGGTTTGCCTTTATATGTTACTTGGCCTTTTTCCTTTGCTGCTCTTAATATTTTCTCTTTATTCTGTAGATTTGGTGTTTTGATTATTATGTGTCAGGGGCACTTCTTTTTGTGGTCCAGTCTGTTTGGTGTCCTGTAAGCTTCTTGTACTTTCATAGACATATCCTTCCGTAAGTTGAGGAAGTTTTCTTCTATGATTTTGTTGAATATGTTTTCTGTACCTTTGAGCAGTGTTTCTTCGCCTTCTTCTACACCTATTATTCTTAGGTTTGGTCTTTTCATGGTGTCCCATATTTCCTGGATATTTTGTGTTAGGGATTTGTTGGACTTGAGGTTTTCTTTGGTTGATGAATGTATATCCTCTAGCGAGTCTTCAATAGCTGAGATTCTCTCTTCTGTCTCTTGGATTCTATTAGTTATACTCACGTCTTTAGATCCTGATCATTTATCTAGTCTTTCCATTTCCAGCATCGCCTCATTCTGTGTTTTCTTTATTGTGTCTAATTCAGCTTTCATGCTTTGAACTGTTTCAAGAGCTTCCTTCACTTGTTTGGTTGTTTTATCTTGGGTTTCTTTAGCTTCTTTAAGAGATTTGTTTATTTCTTGAATTTTTTGGTTTGTCTTTTCCTCCATTTCGTGTAATTTTTTGCTTGCTTTTTCTTCTATTTCTTTAAGGGATTTTCTTGTTTCCTCTTTGAAGGTCTCTATCATCTTGCTGAGATAATTTTTGAGGTCCATCTCTTCTTCATGCACTATGTTGGGCTTTTCAGGTCTTGCTGGAGTGGAGTCCCTAGATTCTGGTGGTGTCATATTGGTCTTTCTGTTGTTGAGCGAGTTCTTATTCTGTCTTCTTCCCATATCTTTTTCCAGTGAGTGCAGGTAGGATCTCTCTATCTCCTCTTGTTATGCTGTAGTGTGTGTGGGCCAGGAATTCAATGTCCGAAGCTCTGGATGGTCTTGCCTCTCCTCGTAGTCTCCTCACTCTGAAGGAGTTAGGCCTCCATAGGGATCCAGTGTGTGGGGGCAGGACAGGAAGTAAGAGTGGGGTGTTTCCAGGCTCTGGGGGTTCCTCACTGCCTGGGCAGGTCTACCCCAAGCAGGAGCAGTCCCAGGGAGATCAGGATCGATGGGGCTTTGATAGGGAGTTGGGTAAGAGCGGTGGATCACTCACCTCCTGGCAGATCGGTCGCTGGGAACGGAAGGAAGAGTGGCCTGTACCCAGATTCAGGGAGCTCCTCCCTGCCTGGGCATGTCTATTTCAAGCAGGGACAAGCCTGGGGGGATCTGGGTGAATGGCACTTTGGACAGGAGTTGGGTAAAAGCAGGGGATCCCTCACCTGGTCTGTGATGAGTCGGGGGAAAGGGAAGAAAGAGTGGCCTGTACCCAGATTCAGGGAGCTCCTTCCTGCCTGGGCATGTCTGTTTCAAGCAGGGACATGCCTGGAAGGATCTGGGTGAATGGCACTTAGGACAGGAGTTGGGTAAAAGCAGGGGGTCACTCACCTGGTCTGTGATGAGTTGGCGGAAAGGGAAGGAAGAGTGGCCTGTACCCAGATTCAGGAAGCTCCTCCCTGCCTGGGCATGTCTGTTTCAAGCAGGGACAAGCCTGGAGGGATCTGGGTGAATGGCGCTTAGGACAGGAGTTGGGTAAAAGCAGGGGGTCACTTACCTGGTCTGTGATGAGTCGGCGGAAAGGGAAGGAAGAGTGGCCTGTACCCAGATTCAGGGAGCTCCTCCCTGCC